>NC_057402.1:44413294-44713294 GCF_019320065.1 Cervus canadensis | reverse complement strand
AATATTTTAAATATTAATAATTAATTCAGACATGGTACTATATTTTCTGCAAAAGAAAATTAACATTTAGTAACACGCTAACATTTTTATCTCCAAAGAGATTAGTGCACTGGCAAAGTATTCTGATAACAGTGGAGGGCTGTGGACAGCAGGTACCGAAAAAACACCCAGCCTTGCAGATCCCAAGGGAGTGGTGGCCTTCACTGATCACTCCCTTTGCCAGAGGTCCAGAAAGAACTTGCAGTATGATCACCTGCCTGCTGAACTTCCACTCTAAGCAGCAAATTTTAAGGAGCCAAAGAGGAGTCCCCAGTGGGCAAGGGGAGCAGAGAAGAGGAACATGTTAAATGTAAACTTAAAAGACAGTAAAATGGGACACAGCCCCCATTCAAATCCCAGAGATGTGGGCAAGTCCCCAAAAGTAGTTGTTAGGTTTAAAAACTGGACACACCTCATTTCCAAAAAAAAAAAAAAACACACACAGTACACAGAATTATCAGGGATAACTGGAAAAATCACCAGAGAAATGCTCAATGAAAATCAAGCTCTTTGACTCAGACGTCTCAGGCCTGAAACACACCCTCTATTCATCCAGGCAACAATGCCTCTTGCTTCTTAGTAGGCATGCTATATTGGTCAAGGACATCAAAATGGCTTACAAAATAACTTTTCAAATTTTGCTTTTGGGCCAACGTCTGGGCTTATGAGGGTCAAGCAGTCCTGCGAAGGCTGGGAACAGCAGGTCCCAAAGGCTCCAGGTTCCAGCCCATACTTCCCAGACACAATGTCAAACACACATTTTGTATTTTGAAATATGGAAGCATCTTTTAAATACTCTTAAGGCATTTATTTATTAAAACGTTCTCTGCCAAGATTTCACATTAACTTAAAATTCAAATCAGTCTTTACATTTCTCTACTGAGGTCTCCACCTTCTCCAGCTATCAGTGCTACCAGCATCCACAAAGTGAGCCCCATGGTCAGCCTCTTTGTTCCCTGGGTGAACCAACTAGATGTTAATACTGCTCTGCTACAAGGTAAACGCTCCTAACTCAAAACTTATTGGAAAAGGAGTGAAACTTCTGCAAAGTGCACTTTTAGAAGAGGTACTTTTTGCTTATGAAAAGAAACCAGTGAGTCCTCTAAGAATAATAAAAGGGAGTATTCTACAGTTAAGCACATGATTTGGAGTGAAGAATTCAGATGTTGCTCGGCTGGTCCAGGCTATTAATACTCTTCCTGTTCCTCCTGTGGGCCCCCTTCATCAGGTATCACGAAGCCTTCGTCTGTGGCGTAGAGAATGTCCACGATCCTCTTGCAGCACAGGGTTGTTCTCCCCCTCGTTCTCCTGGCAAATCAACTCAATGTTCCTCAGCTTTCCAAAATAGAAGTCTCTCTCCTTCTCCAAGTCTTCAACAGTAAGCTTCAATACGTTGACCTGCTGCATCAACTCAGCTGCTTCGTCATCTCCATTCCCTACACCAGGATTCTTCCGCACCACACCCGGGCCAGCCTTAGGGGTTGCAGTAGTTCTGTGTGTTGCAATGGGCCTCTGTGGAGCTGCACTGCTAGAGCTGAGAGGTTTCTTCGGTTTGTTCAGAGCAGGAACAACGAGGGAGGGGGCCACTGCAGTTTCTTGACCTTGTCTGGCAGCTACAGGGTCATACTCTTTTCCATCATAGTTTGCATCAAAAAACTTCTTGAACCACTGAACGAATTCAAAATTGTCCTGAAACTTTCCTTTTACTAATTTGTCCACAGGAATTATTTTGTCAACACCCATCCTCTTAAAACCTGCTTGTAGTATTTTGAAGTTCTGGATGTATTCATGTTCTAGCTTAGCTTGGAATTTCACTTTCTTCAAGGCAATGGAGCCAGGGAACAACATGTCCATAAACTGACAATAGGCAGCCCCTGAGCACAACTGTTCAATCTTTGTCAGATTCAACTGCAGAGACTCATTGATCCAGGCCAGCATGTCATGTCGACTGAGGTTATCGCTGGTGACCGACGTTGAGTACACGTTCACTGCCATCTTCGGCTCTCGGTTGGACCGAGTCCGCTGCCCGTACCCGGCTCCGGTTCCGTCTTCGTCTCGTTCAAACCGCCTGACCCCGCCCGCCCGCCGGCGCGATGACCTCACACGCCCCCCTTGGATTCATTTTAAATCTGAGATAACGATGGGAAACAGGCAGCCATTTCTATGAACAAGAAATTAGCTAAGCAAATTTCCATGGACAAATATTTCAGGGTATTAGTTACTCTCTAAGGAGAACAACTTTCCAACATGTAGCAACATTTATTCCCAGTGAAAATGAATACACTAATTCTAATGCAAATTTTTTTCTGTAATGTTACATATTATATATCTATTGGAATACAATTGCTTTACAATGTTGGGTTAGTTTTGTAACCAGGAAGGGTTAATTTTGAATTTATGTTGGATCTGTTACTGTGACTTTAACCCTTTTTTGTTATTAAACATACGTAATGGCCTGCCTCAGGGAGATAACCTGAGCTGCCCTCCCGCCTGTGAAGGACTGCAAGCAAGTGAAACACATCCCCCTGCCTGAGGCTTCCCATTCCAGGGGACATTTGCAAGGATTAAATAGTCTTTTAATTTGGTTTCCTCACCTCCCCCCACCCCCCATCTCTGATGTATGAAAGAACCTGGCAACCAGGCCCTGACAAGATGGTTATTTTGAGGTGGTAGCCTGGCATCTTCTCCGTCAGCTGGCTCCCCAACTAAAATCTGTTCCTCGCCTCAACGCTTCCTCTCTCGGATTCACTGGGCTGTCCTGTGGTGAACTGAGTCAGCCTGGACTCAGTAACAGTTTCTGCTGTACAATGAAGTGAATCAGTTCTAAGTATACATATATCCCCTCCCCCTTGGACCCTCCTCCCTCCCCACCTCCCATCCACCCATCTAGGTCAACACAGAGCCCCTGAGCTGAGCTTCCGGTGCTTAATTCAAAGCTTAATTCAAAAGGACACATGCACCCAAATACAACTTTTCAGGAGCGGATAAAGAGTATTGTGCTATGGCTATTTTGTTCAAGGAAGCACTTAAAGGTAAGGGGAAATAATTCCTTTGTTTTTTCTAATTCAGATTGTTTTACTTACTCCAAGGAGAATTTTCTCCATTTTCTATAAATTTACAGAGGTTTTAATATACCTTTGTAAATGTTTAACAAATTCGAGTAACACTCCCCCACTTCTAACCAGTCTATATTCCAACAGAAACCTCATATTTACAACAGATGTATCATCTGCTCTCTCTTGATATTGCTGATGGAGTAAAGAGAAGAGAAAACAGATAAAGCACGTCTGTAGGTTTGGCCAGCAATAAAGGCAGGTTGGGGTGTAAGATTTTGGATGCCAATCAGAAGCAGATAGAGACACCACCCTCTTTGCACATGACTGAGGTTGCCTCTCTTGATGGATAAGGACCTGGAAAAAGGAGTATCTGAGCTTATTCTGAAGGAGAACCCAGAAGGATGGGGACTTGGTCCTTTGGTGAGATGCAAGCAAGGGGGACCCAGGCTTTCCCCACTCACACACCTGCCTTCACTGCCTGGTGGATGGGCGGGACGGCTCACCTGAGCAGCAGGGACTCCTGAAAGAAGTTGTGCTGGTTGGCGTTTCTCTGGATGCTTCTAAAATGCTGGGATGCCTTTGATGGTTTCATGGGAGCTGGCTGGATGCCAGAGATCAGGAGGGGTGGACAGGGCGCTGAGTAGTAGGCAGGCAGGAGTCTGCTGTGTGAGTTGCTCTCCCCTCCAGTTCTCAGGACCAGGTGTGTGTGTCTGCAGTGATGCTCTGAGCAGAGAAGCCAGGAAGCCACTCATGCATATGCATGTTAAGGTGGCTGTGGCAGCAGAGATTGGCTGGAGTTGAGACAACTGAAGGCAAGAGGCTAGGACCAGTTGGTGCTGCCCAAATAATCACATGGGTGACCCTTTGTGCCCAGGAAGTGCTCTGCTGTTTGCAAAGCACTTTGTATCTGTTACCATGACTGGTGTTCACAAAATAATTAGGGAAGGTGCAAGGCATAGCTGCTGTTTCTTTTTTACTTTTAACTATCAAGAAAGAAACTTAGAGACAGTAAGAATCTTGTCCATGTTCATGTAACAGGGAAGAATAAATCTCATTCCATATTAGATCTGTTTCTTTTAGTTCAGCCTTTGTGTTCTATTGCATGCATTAACAATGTTGCCATAGCCTGAAATACACAGGATAGCCCATTCTCAGAGCCCAAAGGCTCTGACCTTTAAGGGTAAAACACTTTTCCTTTTGTATAAAGATAAAAAGTTGCAGAGCAGAGAATAACATTTGTCCTGTTGGAGATCTATAGGAATACCTGGTGACCTGATCTATCTGGACAGCTGTGGGAACAAAGGACTCCTACACCGACATTTGCAACAATCAACCATGCCCCTCCCTCCTGTGTGTACTAAGTCACTTCATTTGCCTGTGACTCTTTGAGACACTATGGACTGTAGCCCACAAGGCCCCTCTGTCCATGGGATTCTCCAGGCAAGAATACTGGAGTGGGTTGCCATGCCTACCTCCAGGGAATCTTCCCGACCCAGGGATTGAACCTGTGTCTCTTATGTCTCCTGCATTGGCAGGCAGGTCCTTTACTACTAGCTCTATTTTACCACTATTTACTATTTACCATTCTTTACCACTACCATTATTCTCAGCTTTATTCTTCTGTTTTGAAAAAAGTCATACATACAGAAATGTTGATAGAACAATACAAAGCATGTAAGTACTGTACACTTATAACCTAGATCTCCACCAATTGCTAACATTTTGTCACATTGGCTTGACTTTTATCTATACATTCTCCCCCCATCTCCCCCTGCCCCACCACCATTTAAAAGTAACTATCTAGAGGGAACTTCCCTAGTGGTCCAGTGGTTAAGACTCCGGGCTTTCAGCACAGGGGGTGCAGGTTTGATCCCTGGTCAAGGAACTAGATCCCACATGACATGAGGGCAGTCAAAAAAAAAAAAAGTAACTATCAGGAAAGTGGACTTCCCAGGTGGTGCTAGTGGTAGAGAACCTGCCTACCAATGGAGGAGACATAAGAGACCCAGGTTTGATCCGGGTCAGGGAGATCCCCTGGAGAAGGAAATAGCAACCCACTCCAGTTTTCTTGCCTGAAGAATCTCATGGACAGAGGGGCCTTGTGGGCTATAGTCCAGAGAGTCACACAGAGCCAGACACGACTGAAGTGACTTAGCACACACACACATCAAGAAAGTAATTTAGAGAGGGTAAGAAACTTGTCCATGTTCATGTAATAGGAAAGAATAAATCTAATTCCTTGGAAGAAAAGCTATGACAAACCCACACAGCATATTAAAAAGCAGAGACGGTGCTCGCTTCGGCAGCACATATGCTAAAATTGGAACGATACAGAGAAGATTAGCATGGCCCCTGCGCAAGGATGACACGCAAATTCGTGAAGCGTTCCATATTTTTTGGGGAACACATGTAAATCCATGGCTGATTCATGTCAATGTATGGCAAAAACCAGTACAATATTATAAAGTAATTAGCCTCCAACTAATAAAAATAAATGAAAAACAAACAAACAAATAAATAAAAAGCAGAGACATTGCTTTGCCAACAAAGGTCAGTGTAGTCAAAGCAATGGTTTTTCCTGTAGTCATGTATGGATGTGAGAGTTGGACCATAAAGAAGGCTGAATGCCAAAGAATTGATGCTTTTGAACTGTGGTGCTGGAGAAGACTCTTGAGAGTCCCTTGGACTGCAAGGAGATCAAACCAGTCAATCTTAAAGGAAATCTAGGGGAACCATGTGTTGCTGCTTTCTCAGAAATGTCTCCTGGAATTTAATCTTACTCTTTCTCTCTTCCTTGCTTGCTCTTTCCCCTGCCCTTAAGTCAGAAGTTCTGGCTGACAAGTCAGCATTAGCTAGATACTGTTCTGCATGGAGAACAAACTCCCTTATCTTCAAAGACCTTTGTTTACAACTCTCATGTGATTACGTTCAGACTTTCAGGAGGATCCTTAATCCCAGAGTTCTGATCTCTGTCTTGCTGTACTGCTCTTAGTTAAAGATTGACTGAGCGACTTTCACTTTCATGGATTTGGGACTTCCCTGCTGACTCAGATGGTAAAGAATCTGCCTGCAATGAGGGAGACTCAGGTTTGATCCCTGAGTCGAGAAGATCCCCTGGAGAAAGGAACAGCAACCCACTCCAGTATTCTTGCCTGGAGAAGCCCATGTACAGAGTGCCTGGCAGGCTATAGTCCGTGGGGTCACAAAGAGTCCAACACACGACTGAGTGAGTAACACACATACATACAGCGTTTTCTCGGGGAGTTGCTCTTCTGCAACTCCCCCTGCACTGTCTCTCATTATCCTGTGTGTTTGTGAGAATTATTCAGTGCGAAACCGTCACAGAAATCAATCCTGAGTGTTCATTGGAGGTCTGATACTGAAGCTGAAGGGCCAATAATGGCCACCTGATGTGAAGAGCTGACTCATTAGAAAAGACCCTGACGCTGGGAAAGATTGAGGGCAGGAGGAGAAGGGGATGACAGAGGAGGAGATGGTTGGATGGCATCACTGACTCGATGGACATGAGTTTAAGTAAGCTCCAGGAGGTGGTGATGGACAGGGAATCCTGGCGTGCTGCAGTCCATGGGGTCGCAAAGAGTCAGACAGGACTAAGCAACTGTACAACAACAATAAAATCTAACTCCATATTAGGTTTCTTTCACTTTGACTTTTGAATTCATCCCCAAGTCCAGGACTTTTCAATAGTTTCACCACATAAACCTCCATTTTTAAAAAAAATAATTAACACAAGAAATTTACTTGCTTGCAGTAAGGTGCCTCATTCTGGGATGGAGCAGGGGGAGGTGGAGCCAGGCTTTTTTATCTAGTTGTGTGGCTGGCAGTGTGTTTATTGAAGACAGCCATCTTCAAAGTGCGTGCCTTGGCAGCAAAGCTTAAGTCAGTCACTTGGATTACAAAGACAAAAAGAAAACCCAGCTGTCGAGGCTGCACTACACTCCCTTCTCCTTTAGTTGCCTCCTGGACCCCCGACTGCCTGCTCTCATTTTTGTTTGTTTCATCATGACAATGAAACTGTTCACAAAAATACCAGTGACTTCCTCAGTGCTAGGCATAACTGACTCTCAACACTTTAGCCTGCTTAACACTTCTCAGCATTTGACCTTGTCCGCATTCTTGAAGGTACCAGCTAGTTTGAGAAATCTCAAGAATAGTTCTTCTGTAGCAGAGGATGGAGACTCACCGTCCACTGCTCTAGAAGGCTAAAAGTTTCAGGGAAGCAGGCTCTCTGTCACTATGAGGAAGAAAACACACAAATATAAATGTTCAGAAAAGACTCTGTGACAGTTTGTTCAGGTCCAAGAGAGATTTTGTTTTTCTAAATATTTGTGTTATTATCATTATCATCATGCTGTTGGCATCACATGGAAGAGATGAAAAGTGGAAATTGAGAATATCATTGCTACTCTTTGGAAAAAGAAGACTGATGAGATGGCAGGAAGATTGCCTGGTAGGAAATAGCAGTACCATTTCAAAGCAAAATCTAACATCTTCGTGACCAGGGAGAGGAGGAAAAACTTGAGGACTCCTCTTGAGATGTCATTTTCTCTCTGTTTTCTTAGGGGAAAAAAAAATATCTTACTGATTCAATCAGAGAAATCAAAGACCTGCCTATACAACTTGCCTATTTTAGTTATTTTAGAATCAAAATACTTTTCTTTGGTAAGTAAAGGTGGAGAAGTTATGGAAAGGAACCTGACTCTAACTACAAACTGAATAGATGGAAGAGTGGGAATAAAAACAAATTAAAACAATATTGCAATGAACTTTCAACTTTCATTTAAAAATATATGATGAATAGAGCAGAGAGCAAAGGTGAGAAGAATGGGAACATCCTTGGCATCATTTCTTGGAAAACTGAAAGAGCTCATCTGTTTGATGAGTAGATGCAATACAATGACATTGTTTTCAACTCCATTCTGAGGTATCTGAGTTCCTTCACAAAGTAGAGTTACCACAAGATTTTATATCTTATGACATAGCTGCCCCCCTACATTATTTTTTGTATTGAAGATATTTTAATGAGAAAGACAGTTGGGCAAATTTTCAGATATTTTTATTACCATTTATTGTTTGAATGACATTGTGTTATGACATCTTAACTTATATATTAACATATCAAATGTTAATTGAACATCTATAAAATGTCACCCATCCAAAAAAAAAAATATATGATGATGTTTTTCAACTTTTTACATTCAACATATCAGTATATCATGACAAAATGAAAAATCATTTTCAGCTGTGTATATTTTAAATGTTTACCTAAAATGATTTGAATTCACCAACTTAAAAGCCCAGATGAATGTATTAAACTGCTTATTGTATTTTTTATGAATTAAAACTTCATTTTATATTATGTTATAGACAGGACACAGTTCTGTTTGGTGACATTTGGCGTAGAAAATTGAACTGAACAGTGGTCTAATTAGAACAGTTAATAATATGGGTTTAATTAGCCCTTATTCCCAATGACAGACTTGGTCAGTTGCCAGATATTTATACTTTCTTTTCACTTGACTCTTGCTGAAATATTGCCTCTAGTAGGGCTGCTTACTGTGCTATAAATAGATGACTTGGTAAGAAGCCAGAAACCCACTGATGGGTGAGATGTGGGTGAAAATCATTGGAAAACCTCCTCCTTATTAGGAGCCATTATTTCTTCATTTCACATTTGAAGGTCCTTTCTACAGGTCCCGCTCTTAATTTGTTTTTTGTTTTTTTGGTTGGATGAGCTAACTTGGCCTAAAGGCTTAAGGAAATCTGTGTAATATCTAGTGGAGTCCCTTGCTTCAGTTTATTAGATGTCAGGGTTTCCTGCATAAACTCTCCTGGCCTCTAACGTAGAACTTACCTATGAAGTCCTGTCTGACTTGAGATTTTCTGTATGTCAACAGGTTGTGGTTTTGTTTGTTTGCTTGCCTGTTTTTGATTAAAATATTAAAGTGTTGGCTTTACAGAAGAACTTTACAAAATGCAGAGACACAAATACAAAAGAAGTAAAATAGCTCAGTATCCTTCCATCTAGAGGTAGTGGCCGTAACATTTTAATTAACCTCTGATTCCCTTCCTAGGCATGGGCACACTTACCTGTATTAAATGTGGTAAGGCTTACATTCTTCTCTAATTATTGCCTTTTATCCCCAAATTTTTAAAAAGAAATTTCAAAATCCATAGAAATTCGGAGAAAACTAACATCCATTCTGACTTCATCACCACCTGACTTCATCAAATTGAATGTTTTGTCATGTTTGTGTCAGATTTTTTTATGGGAGGGGTAGGAGGAGAATAAAATGTTCCGTTGGTATTCCTTTTGTGTGTTTCCCTAACAGCCTTCACTCCTTGTCCTGTTCCCACCATCCTTAGAGGCACTTTGGTGGGTTTTCTTCCAGCCCATATGCTTGTGCTTTTACTACTGCATTTTCGTGTGGATATTCACATTTGTTGGTGTTGTTTAGTCACTAAGTCATGCCTGACTCTTTGCAACTGCATGGACTGTAGCCTGTCAGGCTCTGTCCATGGGATTTCCCAGGCAAGACTATTAGAGTGAGTGCGTAGCCATTTCCTTGTCCAGGGGATGTTCCTGAGCCAGGGATAGAACCTGCCTCTCTTATGTCTCCTGTATTGGCAGGCAGATTCTTTACCACTAGTGCCACCTGGGAAGCCTGGATATTCACATACTTATCCCTTTATCTATAGGTGAGATAGAAAATGCTATGTGTGTTTCTATTTTAATGTAATTAAATCTGTCAGTCTTTTCCTTTAGGATTTCTACCTTGGTTGATGCATCTAGGACAATCTTTGTTGCATCAAGTCTGTGTGACTTTTAATCTGTAACTTTTTTTACTATTTTACAGTGGTCAAACAACTCCATTTAGAAAAATTATTTCCAGAAGATAAGTCTTTTCTGTGGTTAAAAAAAAACAAACCACAAATGGGCATTTACAAGATATATGATTTTCTAACTTGACTTTATCATACTTCAGCAACCTCTTCATATCTAGAAGGCCTAGATATAGTGTGAGTTTCCTTTTGCAAGGTTGAGTGAAAAGTTGAGAGCAGCTTTTTCGTATTATAGACATAGGCTTTCTATAATGGACAGTAAGTCTTTCCAAAGGGCGATGGGCAGTTCCTATTGGCTGCATGCGGTAAGTTATTCCACCATTTCTATTAATATCTTTCGACGTCAAGGTCTTGGTAGAACCACCACCAACTGCCGAACCGTTAATTTCTACCCGTTGCCCACCGCGGCTCCGCTCACCTTCCCAGCTGTTAAGGTCTCCGTCAGTCTCCACGCGTGAGCGGTCGCCTCAGGTACCGGATCCGCGCGGGTCCAAGGCGTCCACACCCACCCGCGAAGGCCTGGCGGAGGCTTGGCCTAAGCCCTGCAGCCTTGGGCCAAGAAACCCAGTGGTTGGTCAGCGACATCCGGGCGCTGAGCGGCCGCCGCCATTAGGCTGCAGAGGTGAGGGTGAGGGTGAGGTTTGCTGCGGCTTCCACTGGGTGGCGGTGGTGAGAGCTCTGAGGCCCCGCAAGACAGCCCAAGCTGGCCGAGTGAGTGCGCCCCCAGTTCACCTACCCACCGGGGGTCCCAGCCCAGGGGCCCCCAGTTCGCCCGCCCGCAGGAGGTCCCGGCCCGGGGGCCCCTAATTCACCGGCAGGAGGCCAGAGGACCTGGAGGGCGCCGGGTTGAAGGCCGCCATCCGCTTCTCACCGCGCTATTCTTGAATTGCAAAGATTATAGACATGTAGAACAGATCAGTAATGGTCTGATATTAAAGAAGTGGGGGTGGGTGGAAAGGAGATACGACTGTAAAAGGCAACTGGAGGGATCCTTGTGATAGAAGTGTTCTGTATTGACTGAATGTCAGCCATACCGCAGTTTAAAAATTGGTGGAGAAAGGATGAACATTTAATACATGGGGTTAAAATATGATTATTAATATCCAAAGGGAAAATATTAGAAAATGTCAATCCACTCAAGAATAAATTCCAGGTGGATTAAAATCTACTTATGAAAAGTAAATCTTAAAGCATTTAGAAAAAGAATATACAGAATATCTGTATGATCTCTGGGTGATGTTTGTGTCCTTAACTAAGATACAAAGGGCATAAGTTACAAAGGAAAATATAAATTCAAGCAGGTTAAGCAAACACCTTTGTATCATACAAATGTATACTATGGGGACTTACTCTGACGGTTCAGTGGTTAAGACACTGCACTTCAACTGCAGGGGTCGGGGTTTGATTTCTCCTGGGGGAACTAGGATCCTGCATGCATGCCCTGTGGTGTCAGCAAAAAAAAGAAAAGCATAGAGTGGGAGAAAATCTTAATAATAAATATAACCAATAAGGAATTAGTGTATGAGATATTGAAATACAATAAAACAAAAGCAAAGTGAACTAATAGAAGAATGGGAAAACGGTATGAACAGGAAATTCACAGAAGGGAAACCTGCATAGTCTAAAACATGAAAATATTAATTAACTTCACTAACAAAAATGCAAAAAATACAAAGATATTTCACATTCTTCAGAGTGGGAAATTTTTAGTTTAAAAATGCCAAATATTGGCCTTGATGTGTAAAAACAAGAACTTTTCTGCACTACTAAAGGGAATGAAAATTGGTATTCCACCTTAAAATGACAGTTTGTCATTATCTGGTACTAGTGAAGCTCTCAATGTCCACAACAGAGCAGTCTCACTAGAGTACGTATCCCAGAAAATGAGTGCAAATGTACCCTTGGTTGTAGTTGTTCAGTCACTCAGTTGAGTCCGACTCTTTGCAACTTCATGGACTGTGGCCTACCAAGCTCCTCTGTCCATGGATTTCCCAGTCTAGAATGCTGGAGTGGGTTGCCATTTCCTTTGGGGATCTTCCTGACACAGAGATTGAACCCATGTCTCCTGCATTACAAATGTATTCTTTAACACTGAGCCACCAAGGAATCCTGGAATTGTAGTACCGTAGGTGACAGCATAAGATTGCTCATTGCAGAACCAACGTAAATCTTCATAGGCTTTTAAGAAAATTGATCGATAAAAAAATGAAAAGAATTGATGAATCAGGCTATATTTATAAATTGGATTACTCTGGAGTCGTAAGATTGAATGGGTTAGAACTGCATCTATCAACATGGATTTTCAGAAACATAGTGTTGAGACAAAAAAATCAAGCTGTGAAAGGTTAGGCAAACTATGATACTGTTTACTTTGTTACTTGTCACCAAGGGGAAGGAGGCCGGGGAATAGGATTGAGGAAGTTTGGCAGGGGGCTTCCACCATGTTTGTAACGACACGTTTCTTAAATCTGAAGAAAACTTTTAAGAAATGATGAAGCTTACTGGTGTGTACAAGAGTTTGCATTGTCCTCCTGACCTTTTTTGGATCTAAAATATTTCACAGTAAAGTAATTGTAGGGACCCCAAAACAGGTCTGTCCTAAATATTGCTACTGTATTTAGAGTCACCATTCCTGAAGTAGTCCCCCCCCCCGCTTTTTAAAGTATTTATGCAGTATTATTTAGTCTGTTTTGTCCATATCTTAGCCTATATTTTAAAATTTACTTTTGGGCCCAAGAATCTCCAAATTTTTTCTTGCTCCCTGAGCTCATCTAATTTGAATACATATTTGAAGATAGGGAAGATTCTATATCAAATATAAGAAAAAAAAAATTTAAATGAGAGTGTAGTGTGTTCTGAGGTATTTATAGGAAAACAAGTGTGTGGTGGAGGCGATCTATGTTCTCAGCTTAGCTCCTGATACAAGGTCAGGCCTGTGATACACCCTCTCTTTCCATGATTCTGATAAGAAATAGGGGCAGTAACGTTTTTTCCTCTGCATAAAAATTAGATTATTTCAGAGGAAAGGCATCAAGATCATTAATAATTCTCTCATCCCTGCTCCCCATCTTTTAGGCAGCCCCAGGCCTTACGTACCCACTCCCATATTGAGATGTTTCACTGTAACTTGGGAAGTACTCTGAGATTATTAGGAAGGAAATCTACTTCCTCTGGAAAGTTTATCAGATCTCCTTATCCTTGAACAGCCTTGAAAGTGAAAGTTGCTTAGTTGTGTCCAGTTCTTTGCGACCCCATGGACTGTATAGTCCATGGAATTCTCCAGGCCCAACCGAGGGATCGAACCCGGGTCTCCCGCATTGAACAGCCTTAGAGACTCATTGAAAGTAAGTCGCTTAGTTGTGTCCGACTCTTTGCAACCCCATGGACTGTAGCCTCCCATGCTCCTTCATCCATGAGATTTTCCAGGCAAGAGTACTGGAGTGGGTTGCCATTTCCTTCTCCAGAAGATCTTCCTCACCCAGGGATCGAACCCAGGTCTCCCGTGTTGTAAGCAAATATTTTACCATCTGAGCCACCAGGGAAGTCCTATTAAATCTTCATAAATATTGAGCTTTTGTGGTCAACTTTTCTTGGAAGAGGTATGCGGAGGGGGGGTTACATAAAAACCAAGGAGAAAGCTATTCCAAAGCTTTAGAAACCTTTTCAGTGCCTTCTCTTTTTATCGGTATGCTCCTTTAAATTCATGATTTAGGAGAGGGCATGAGCATGGCTATTTTGCTCATATATTTCTTTGTGGATAAAGTTATTTCAGAATTTGATTACATTTAAATCCACACTTAGTTCTTTTGCATCGTGGACCATAGACCAGCCAGGATGTCTCTTTCGCTTGCAGAAATTTGCAGTTTGATATTCTAGTCAAGTGCCAGCCATGGGAAAGACAGGTTTAAGTTAACTACTATTTTAAAAGATTAATATATTTCTTTTCTGCAAAACATATGCTTCTCAGTTTTTAAGACACTAGTATTTGAGTCAATATATCAGCAAATGAATGCAATAAATTATAAACTCTAGGGAAGAATTATTAGTGTATTCTCATGTGGAATCAACATGTTTTTTATATATTTATAAAATTTATGGCTTCAAAAATCTTCAATTTCAAAAAAAAAAATCTTCAATTTCAGGGTATTATGAATGTTGTAATAGATAGAAAATATATAATTATGAAATTATGTTCTTGAATTTTCATCTACTACTGATAATCATTAGCTCTTGCAGATAATAATTAGAATGAGATTAAAAACTTGTAAGTCATATTTCTGTAGCTCAGCTGCTTTGAGCCAAAATAATTATTTCCACAATAAGCTGGCAGGTTCCTGCTTGGAGAATTAGAACTTCAGTGTCCTTAGCTTTAAAATAACTTGTGTTTCATTTCATGCATGCTTCATAAAGTGGCCATTCATTTTTGTGCTGAATTGTAAGCAAAGCATGCCACATCAATAGAGGCTAGTCAGTGGGTTCAATGTGTGTTAGGTTGGAAAAAGTGAAGTAGGACATGAAAAATGTCTGCCAGATGCTTGGGTTAAAAAACCCTTACTACTGATTTATTAAGGGAACTGAGAGATAACCGTCCTGTATCCTTATATCCACATCCTAGGACATGATAGGTTTACCATAAAAAGTCATTGGAGAAGGAATGTGTCCAGAATGGTACTTTATATTTTGAGAATTCATGAAATAAAATGCTCTTCTTTTTCATATCACTTTGCTATAGTTGTAGTGGGACTTTTAGTAGAGATATATTTACATTTTAGGTTTAGATTTTCAGGCCCAACACTCAAGATGCAAGTTAGCGCCTCACAGTTAGGATATAGCAGATGGCATTGGGGTATAGACCCCGACCAGTGGTTATGAGATATAACCATAACTGCCTGTCAGCAAATATGTTTTCCTTTTAGTGTTAAATTTTTCAATATTAGTTTTGTTTTTCATTTAAATCATTAAAATGAAACAATTACTAAAAATGCATCTGAAAAATTATTTCTGAAGTTCTAACACACTTTAAAAAATATATATCATTCTTTTTAAGTTTCCACAGTTTTTGTGTTCCCGTATTTAGATTAACTCAAATACAGTCTTAAACCATGTGTTTGTAATTTGCTTGCCTTTTGAAATTGGAATCAAAAGCTTTTTAGGGTTATAAGTCAGCATGATACAAGAAGATTTTGGTCATCACTTCCCTAATCAGTTAGTTGCTTTCTGCATTTGGGGCCTTTCCAAAAAAAAGCAGAGTACTTCAGATTACCCTCTCACTTTTTCTGTAATTTATTTTCTTCCTTTATCCATACATAATAAGCACAGTGAAATAAGTCATGTAAATAGATGTCCTTTTCCACTGGCAAGGCTGTTGTTTCCCAGGAGAATGGAGCTGTATCCTTTGGACCAAGAGAGAGAGTTCTCCACCCTCATAAATTTCCCCTGCCAGACTCCCAGTTTGGTGCTTCTAGAATGTTTAAAATTTAATGTAGCCTGGCTGGGAGTTTAATAAATTTTAATTTATACCTTTGATGAGTCACAAAGACGGAGCTATACAGTGTTAGAAAATACTAAGCCTGGGTCAGCCTATTGTGATAATACAGAAAGATGTTCTCAGTGAACAGTCAAGAGAACTGTATACCTGGATACTTGTTTCTATAGGTCCCATGTAAGCTTATCATTAAACTTGCCACATCTTTTTGGAGCTGTATCTTTGTATCTTAAAACTAATTTGCATTCATTTCTGTATCACCAGCACTCAGCCCTGTGCCTAATACATACTCAAATAGTTTTGATTAAATGAATGATTGTATAACTCAAAATATATCCAAATTCATTGTTTAAAAATTGGAACAGACATTAATACTCAGGAGTGCCACACTAGTTTAACTTGTTGCTAGTTTAATTTGAACTAGTTCAATTTGTTGCCTCTATGTACCTCAAGGACAACTAAATCTTATCATTGTTGAATTCTGCTATTTGGACCTTAAATTGGTGATTCTCAACCAGTATGAGGTCTGTAACTCTAATGTCATGGGTTTAGTTTTATAACATTCATCTTCATAATGTGTAAGGGAATGAATGCATGTATAAAATTTTAATATAAATATTTGTATATATTTATATTTTATATACTATATTATACATATATTTATATATATTTATATGTTTTATTTATATAAATATATATTCAAATATAAATTAAATACAAAAAATTTTAAAAATAAAAAGAGAAAACTAATTGGATATCTAGTCTGTATTTCAGTTAAGAAATGTAACTATCATTTAGGTCATGCTTTTGGAGGCAGCCAATGCTGTTCACTTCACTCCAAAAAGTCTTTCTTCCCTTATATTTTCTAACTCCCATTAGGGATTGCACCTCCCAGAAAATAGTTATGAAGAGACTAGAATATAAACTGCAATTGGAACAGAAAGTAAGGTGAGGATAGTTTGAGATGGAGACGGAGAAGGGTGAGTTCATGAAGGAGTACAAAGAAAGAAAAAGTGTATCAAAGTTGTTCCCTAGTGACCTCACGGTTAGGATTCCAGGCTTTCAAGTTCACTGCTGTGACCCAGGTTCAATCCCTGGTCAGGGAACTGAGATTCCTCAAGCTGCACAGTGTGGCCAAAAAAAAAAAAAAATAATGTATCAGATAATAAAATACAAGATAACCACTACTGCTGTTGCTAAGCTGCAGATGCAGGGCTGGGAGATGAGGGGCAGGTCCGGTCTCTGCTGAGCAGGTACGGTCGACTGGAAGGAGATCACAGCAGCAACCTCACCTGCTGCCCTTTGGCTTTTTGCCTGATCCGTGTGCCCTGCAATCAGTTCACAGGTGAACCTGCCTCCCCTCCCACCATGCTCGTGCTGGAAAATGGAATAATTACCAGGTAGACACCCGAGGAACCTCCAGGAGCCCCAGGGAGGGTGAACTTCGCGGAGGGTAAAGAGGCAAACAGGCACGGACCTGTATAAAGTGAATACCTTAAAGCATTAATTCCTAAACACAAGTGATGCTGTCATGTATTCGTCCCTTTTTCTTAGCTTTGTTTGTGGTCTCCCCGCACACATGATCCTGACCCGTGCAGATGGGGTGAGACTCACACAGTGCCCAGACCCCCCAACTGGGGTCACACGTCCCCTCAGTCAGGACACCATGGCTGTGGTCAGCTGGCCCCCAATGTATAAACAAGCCAGGTCTCTGGGACCTCTGGGGACCCCAGAAAGAAGCCTAGGGTTGGTCTCCTCTCCCCTCAGTTGTCCCGGAGAAGTCAGGCCCCTCCTCTTTTCACTTTGGTTCTGTGCGATTTTTTTTTGCTGCTTTGAAAGCTCATGCTAGAGGTGAACACACTGCTTTGGTTCTGGCAGGCTCTGTCTTTCTTGTCCCGCTGAGGTGCTGAGAAAACAGGAGAGCTGGCTGAAAGATGAGGGGCAGCTCTGTGCTCTTTGGAGGAGAGAGTCGACGGGAGGAGACCAGAGCAGCAACCTCACCTGCTGCCCGTTGACTTTATGCCCGATCCCTGTGCCCTGGGATCAATTCACCAGGTGAACCTTCCTCCCTACTCAACCTGAATGTGCTGGAAAATTGGAATAATTACCAGGTAGCCCACCTGAGGGGTTGCCAGGAGCCCCAGGGAAGGTGAACCTTGCAGGGGAAAGACTAGGAGCCCTACCACAGCACTGACCCCCAGGAGGGCCATGGAACCCCACTCAGAGGAGAGCACGGTTACCCAGAGAAGCCCACCTCAGCCCCAGGCCCCAGACATCTGAGCACGGACATTCAGACGAAGACACGGAGTTTTCCAGGAAGAGGCCAGGCCAGGTCTCTACCCGGGTCTCCATGTCCTAGTGCACAGAGTACAAGGTCAGGTCTAAGTGTTCTCATTGCAGAAAGTGCATGGTTTCGTCTAAACAGCATCAGTGCAGACAGGACTTAGGTCTAAATCTACCACATAGACAGAACTTGGTCAGGTTCAGACGAGTTCAGGGCTGGTCTCCCAGGAGGCACGGGTCACCCACATGCAGGGTCTCTCAGCATTGGACAGGGGGCTCACCCTCATGTGGGAACTAGGATGTACATTTCTTGAAGAAGAAATCATCACTGGGCTCCACACTTCACCCACATGAGGAAACTGAAAGGATCTGTGTCATTACACATTTCAACAGGCAAAACAACAGTGTCAGCAATTTCTCTGGTCACATGATGGTCAGGATCCAGGGGAGATTCAGGAACTTCTCAGAGTGCAGCCCAGTGTCCTGTGCAGACAGACAGGAAATGGCCAGATTCCAGCATCCCAGGCTTCCAGCAGGAGGTGACCACACTGGAAGTCTTCTCGAAAATATTTTCTTTATCAGTATAAAAATATATTGTTGAAATTTCAAGCATACTACTTATTACTTGCAAACCTAAAATATTCTTAAAAGCTTGGCACCCTCATCTTTGCAGTTTCCATTGTTTCAGATTTTCTAGTTAGAAGCAAGTCATCATTTCAAATTACTTTCATCTAATTCTGTTATTTGTTACATTATGAATGAAGGGTCACACTTAAAAGAAAGTTCCTGCCAACAGTTAGTGATTCAAGGAGCACATGAGCTGCAGGTACTTTTTCTTCTAACAGTTTCATTTTTCTCCATGAAGAAAACAGAAAACATAGGGCCCCTGATTTTTTGCTTCTCTGTTCAAAGTGAGCTAGAATGAAATTGATATTCATATCAATAGGTAACATTTATGAGGATTGAAATGTCATACCAAGGAAACAGGGCCTGGAGAAGAGGAAATGCTCCTATGCTGTTAGAGGGAAAGCACATCCTAAAATAAAGCTAAAATTAAAATAGGATTTAATTATGACAGTATGTGATTACATAGAGTATGAACCAAGGGTCTACATATAGCAGGCAATATGTGAGGACAAATTTGATCTCTCAGATGTGAGAGTAAAGGTTACCTGTCAGATATGCTGCTGGTATACACACACTCTTTTAGAATATTGTATGTATCTTTTCAAATTATAGCTTTGTCTCGATGTATGGCTAGCAGTGAGATTGCTGGATCATATGGTGACTGCAGCCATGAAGTTAAAAGACGCTTGCTCCTTGGAAGAAAAGCTATGACCAACCTAGACAGCATATTAAAAAGCAGAGACATTACTTTGCCGACAAAAGTCCATCTAGTCAGATGGACTAGTCAGTTTTTCCAGTAGTCATGTATGGATATGAGAGTTGGACCATAAAGAAGGCTGAGCACTGCAGAACTGATGCTTTTGAACTGTGGTGCTAGAGAAGATTCTTGAGAGTTCCTTGGACAGCGTGGAGATCAAACCAGCCAATCCTAAAGGAAATCAACCCTGAGTATTCATTGGAAGGACTGAAGCTGAAACTCTAATACTTTGGCCACCTGATGCGAAGAACTGACTCATTTAAAAAGACCCTGATGCTGGGAAAGATTGAGGGCAGGAGGAGAAGGGGATGACAGAGGATGAGATGGTTGGATGGCATCACTGACTCAATGGACATGAGTTTGAGCAAGATCTAGGAGTTGGTGATGGACTGGGAAGCCTGGAGTGCTGCAGTCCATGGGGTCACAAAGAGTGGACACAACTTAGCAACTGAACAACAGCAACAAAGAATTAAAAAGGTTCATAAAATGAAAAACTTTCATAAAATGAAGAAGTTTCTGAAAATTTAAAACTTCATGAAATTAGAAACTACAACATCAAATTAAAAACTTTCTCATAATATTAAGATTATAAAATTATTTATAAAATTAAAAATTTCTACTCCATGAGACACCTTATTCAGAAAACTGAAAGACGAACCACAGACTGGAAGAAATCATTTCCAAAACACATATCAAATAAAGGATCTGTACTCAAATTAGACCAAACAGCCCCATTTACATTTGGTAAGGACTGAAAAACACACCTAAAGAATATAAACAGATATGTACATAGATATTTTTATCATGATGTAATTTGTATACCTCTGTGTAGATTTTAACATCTCTGGGTAGATAGATATTGGTATCTCTTGGTAGATAAATATATATATATATATATATGTATGTAGTAGATATTCCATAAAATTAAAACTTCCATAAAAATAACTTTCATAAACTGAATAACTGGCATAAATTGAATAACTTTCATAAAATTAATAACTTTCATACAATAACATTCATATTACTCAGTTCAGTTCAGTCACTCAGTCATGTCTGACTCTTCATGACCCCACAGACTGTAGCACGTCAGACTTCTCTGTTTATCACCAACTCCCAGAGCTTACTCAAACTCATGTGCATCGAGTCGGTGATGCCATTCAACTATCTCATCCTCTGTCGTCCTCTTCTCCTACTGCCTTCAATCTTTGCCAGCATCAGGGTGTTTTCAAATTTTCAAATGAGTCAGTTCTTCACATCAGGTGGCCAAAGTATTGGAGCTTCAACTTCAGCATCAGTCCTTCCAATGAATATTCAGGACTGATTTCCTTTAGGATGGACTGGTTGGATCTCCTTGCAGTCCAAGGGACTCTCAAGAGTCTTCTCCAACACCACAGTTCAAAAGCATCCATTCTTTGGCGCTCAGCTTTCTTCATAGTCCAACTGTCATATCCATCCATACCTGACTACTGAAAAAACCGTAGCTTTGAGTAGACATACCTTCGTTGGCAAAATAAGGTCTCTGCTTTTTAATATGCTCTCTAGGTTGATCATAGCATTACTTCCAAGAAGCAAGTGTCTTTTAATTTCATGACTGCAGTCACCATCTGCAGTGATTTTGGAATCCCCCCAAATAAAGCCTCTCACTGTTTCCATTGTTTCCCCAAGTATTTCCCATGAAGTGATGGGACCAGATGCCATGATCTTAGCTTTCATATTACTCACTTCCATACAATTACTCACTTTCATATGACTAAAAACTTCCCCAGAAAATTAAAAACTTCCTCAGAAAAATAAAACTTATAAAATTATTTATAAAAATAAAAACTTTCACTCTATGAAACATCTTATTCAGAAAATCAAATAATGAACCACAAACTGAAAGAGACTATTTCCAAAACACATATCAGATAAAGGATGTATACTCAAATTATACCAAACAGCTCCATTAGAATTTGGTAAGAATCAAAACACAAACCTGGGGGAAAAAGGTAAATAGATAATAAATAAGGAAGGAATAAGGACTAGGGTGGGGGTAGAGACAGCCCCTTGAGACAGCTAACCCTAGGATCTGACATTCCCACACCTGGTCAATGTCCTGAGAAAACCATCATTCAAACAGGCATGTGCACCCCCACCTTCGTTATACCACTACTTACAATAGTTAGGTCAAATCTTAAAGAAATGTGGTACGTATATTCAGTGGGCCATTACTCAGTCATGAAAACTGCCACTGAAATTATGAAATTATGCCACTGGTCACCACAAGGTTGAACTCTGGAGGATCAAACACTAAGTGGAGTCAGCAACAGAGGAAGAAAACAGCAGATGATGTCCCTTCTAGGGAAAGTTAAACAAAGAGATACACTAGAAGAAATTTACAACACCAAAGGAGACTCAGAGCTTCAAACACAAAAAAAGAATCCAGGAAAAAAAAAGGAAAGGGCTAGGGGTAAATTAGGAGGTTGGTACTAATGTATGCACAGAAATCTGTATCTGTGATAGATAATCCACTAGGATTGTCTCTTTTCTTCTTTCCACCTATACACTGAAATCTGTATCTCTAACATCCACAGGTATCTGTATCTGTATTAGCTAATCCATAAGGATTATCTCCTGCCTGCCTTCCTTCCTTTTTGCTTTTTCCATTTACATACACAAACACTTATCTCTCACATATAAATACCCGTCACCATAATAGATAATCCACAAGGACTATCTCCTTCCTTCGTTCCTTGCACATAGAAAAAAATTTGTATCTCTAATAGTTACTCCACAGGAACCTGATGTTCATCACAGAGAATTTTACTCCACCTTGTTCAATAAACTCTATGGCAAAAGAATCAATAAAAAGTACAAATATGCTGTATGATTATGTCATAACCGAATCAGTCCATTGTACACATTGCAATGAAAGGAGAAAAAGAGGAATAGGTTTTTCTCTTTCTCTTTCCTGAGAACAAAGAAGATAAAGAGAACAGTGAGCAGGCCTGAACACTCCTAGTTGTTTTTTTACTTTAACTGCTCCTAACTCTGCAGGTCTGTAACTAAGTTTGCTTTTCTCCTAACTCTGCAGGAGCTACAATTCACACTTCTTCTTTTGACTCTATGTTAAGTACATCTCCTCTCTGCTTACAACACCCTTCCCCTTGTAGTTATACATCAGAAAGAAGGCCACAGGGCCACTGAACTGCCGGACACAATTACTGAGTTACTGACGCCAGCCTGTGATGGTCTTTGAAACCATTAAATGAAAACATCCTGCCATATTAATAAACAAGAAACATCACCACCATCAGTGATTTCTGGCCTCCAAATGTGAATGAGGGCTCCCCAAACTGTGATCTATGGAGTGTTGCCACCCCCCTCCCATGGTGATTGCTGAGGAGCTAGGGGAATGCAAGAAGCAAGGTGAACAAGGAAACAGGATTGGACCCAGATGGCTGAGGTGCATGTGAAAGGAATGAATTCGGTGAGCCCAGAGGCTTGCATCTTCCCATACATAGAATACTAAATTCCATAACCTGATACCTGATCTTTGGTGTTCAGACTGCATGCTCTCTTTGTGTCAAACTTGTATATAGCCTGACTTAGCCTCTGCCTCCTTGGAGCAGTTTTCTCAGAGCTACTGCGATGCTGTCTCCAGAGCTTGGAGTCCTAAACATTTGCACCAAATAAAATAACTCTCTACTTTCAGGTTGTGACTATATTTTTTAGTCAACAAAACAATGCACAAGGAAGAAATCAAGATCCTGCCACCTTTGTCCCTCACCTTATATAAGCCCGTAGACTCTTCATGGAGCGGGGGCACAGTTCTTGAGGTATGAGACTACTGTCTTCTGCTCTCTGCCGGCTGAGAATTAAAGCCACCTTTCTATTTCCTGCAAACTCTGTCTCCATATTTTTCATTCGGCTTCGCTGGGCAGAGAGGCCGAGATTTTGGCCAGCAACACACTGAAGACAAGCACAAAATTGCAGATCGACTAGCCTTCCGCAGCGTCGGCATGAAATTAAAGAAAAGGAGAGGAGAGTAATGTCTAGTTTATTCCCTCTGACCTGCTGGACTCAGGATGCTATTTGATTCCAGGAACATGATTAGGCTTGAATTCCAGGGCTGAGCTAGTGTGAGGTCTAGACAGCCAGGCAGGATGCCCTTCATTGAGATGTTTCAATCCTATACTGTCTCTGGTTTTCTCTGGCTGAGACCAGAATCCCTAGTGCAACCCATTGATGATGGTCTGACCCTCTGGCCTTGAAGGCAAGAGTAAAGTCACCAAGTGTCCAGGGCCCTGGTGCTGGGGTCCCCAGTTGAAGCCTGCTTCCTGAGAGTGCAGCCTCCTAGGGACCCCAGCAGGGAGCGGTGCCCCAGGTAGGCATGAGCCTTGAGGGGAGGGGTAAAGCTTTAGGGGGAAGAAGCAGTGAGACTAAAGGCCTTGGGGGTTTGCTCAGTCACATTCCGCTCAAATTTATGGCCCAGGAACTGACCTTCCCTAAGGCTCTGGTTGCAGGTGGAACCAGAGTTGGGCATGAAGAATTGCTGCCATCACGTGGACATTTCCTGTAACTACAACTTGCCGACCGGTGTTTACTGGCACCTGTGTGGCTGCTAATGACTGCTGCCCTCTGGAAAGGTCCTGGGGTGGGTACTGCAGAAATAAATTCTGAACATAACTGCCTTTCCAGAAGCAGCTTGCAACAGGTAAAATTTCCTCACACCCTTTATGAAAAGAAAAGAAAAAACAAACAAACAAACAAACCCAGATGGCTGCAGGGCAAGCGCTCCACATTCCCAAATATTACAGGAGGAATGCCAATCAAAACGACAACAAGAAATCAAATCCCACCTGGTCAGAATGGCCATCCTCACAAGTTGACAAATAATAAACGTGGGAGAGAGCTGGGAGAAGAGGGAACCTCTCTGCATGGTCAGTGGGAATGGACATTGACAACAGCCACTAGAAGGGACAGCTTCCCCATGCTAGGGAAAAAAAAAAAAAACTTTCCAGAAAACTAAGCCTAGGATACTGACTTCCCACATGTGAATCTAAATCCTGAGAGAATCAATCAAAAAGACAAATGCACGCCTATGTTCATGCAGTGCTACTTCCAATAGCCAAGACAGACTCAATAAAACATCATCGACAGATTAAATATTAAAGAAATGTGGTACATATATACAATGGGCTATCAGTCAGATATAAAAAAAAATTGCCACTGAAATTATGAAACTATGCCACTGGTCACAAGGATGGACCTTGGTGGATCATACAGTAAGTGGATTCAGCAACAGAGGAATAAAATAGCAGATGATGTCCCTTCTAGGCAAAGTAAACACACACTCACACATACAAAAAGAGAGAGAGATACAGTGGAAGTAATTTACAACACAAAAGGAGACTCAGAGATTCATACACAGACAAAGAATTGCAGGGAAAAAAATGGAAAGGGCTAGGTCTGAATTAGGAGGTCAGTACTGACATATACACAGAAATCTGTATCTGCATTAGCTAATCCACAAGGATTATCTCCTTCCTTACTTTCTTCCTCTTATGCTCATATACAGAGAAACATTTATCTCGAACATATACATAGAAATCTGTGGCTGTAACACATAATCCACAAGAACAATCTTCTTCTTTTTTTCCTTGCACATGTACAAAAAATCTGTATTTCTAATGAAGAGTCCACAGGGACCTGATAATCATCACAGAGAGGTTTATGAACTTTGTTTAATAAAGTCTATGGCAAAAAAAATTATTTTAAGTACAAATATGCTGTATCTGTCATAAGTAAATCAGTCTGTTGCCCACTGAGTGAGTGATAGTTGCTCAGTCATGCTTGACTCTTTGCAACCCCATGGACTGTAGCCTGCTAGGCTCCTCTGTCCATGGAATTCTACAGGCAAGATTACTGGAGTGGGTTGCCATTTCCTTCTCCAGGGGATCTTCCTGACCCAGGGATCCTGCATTGCAGGAGAGTCTTTACCATCTGAGCCACCAGGGGACCTGACTGCTGCTAAGTCACGTCAGTGGTGTCCAACTCTGTGAGACCCCATAGACGTCAGCCAACAGGCTCCTCTCCTCTGTCCCTGGGATTCTCCAGGCAAGAATACTGGAGTGGGTTGCCATTTCCTTCTCCAATGCATGAAAGTGAAAAGTGAAAGTGAAGTCGCTCAGTCATGTCCGACTCTTAGCGACCCCATGGACTGTAGCCTACCAGGCTCCTCCATCCATGGGATTCTCCAGGCAAGAGTACTGGAGTGGGTTGCCGTTGCCTACTCCGGGGAACTCTACTATTATGAGATATTTCTAAGTATAAAGACAGGTCAACTTAAAAAGTATCAGCAGATACATGCTTGACTTTATCTTATAATCTTAGACAATACATTAGAATATGTAATGAATCCATACACATTTCCCAAAGGAATACCCAAGACAGAAATGGCAATAAAGTTATAAATGACAGTCATCAATCAGATGAAATAATTTAGATGAAGCTTTTCTCTCTGGAAGAGATGGGGACTGAGAAAGTGGTCAGGAAGGAAATACACTGTGCTTTTAACTTTGTATGAAAAGTAACCGTCAGCTCCACCTTGCTGAACATAGTTCTGTTTTTGCCAAATAAATCCCCTACTTCAAATTGTGTCCAAATGCTTTATTAAAACTCTGCTTCTGGCCTTTGTTTTGGAATCTGTTACTTTTGTTGCCACTTCCTGATCACTGTCCTCTGCAGCCTCTCCTTCCTCCTCCTTGTCCCCTGACACCTTGGTCGCCCTCGAGCTGTCCCCTGAAGCCTCCATTGCCTTCCCGCTGTCCTCGAAGTTGTGATATCCTTCTCGTGGACCTTCCAGCTCTGGCTCCTCTGTGGCCACAGAAAGCTGCCAGCGCCGTAAATCACGCCACTTTTCCTGTACTTCTGTTACTGATGCAGTGGGGATATCAAAGCAAACACCATGCTTTCCTTTGAGAAAGACCATTCCTTTCACTTTGGAATCAATAGCCTCCCCCAGCTGCTCTTTAAGTTCTTTCCAAGCATAACCAATGTTTGGCACTTCAGTTGAGCACCACAAGATCATGATCACAGAGCCTGCTTCGGAGTCGATCAAGGAGCGCTGGTCTACGGACGCGGCACCGTAAATGCGGGCCAGGGCAGCTGCCAGGGCTTCCACAGCTCCCTTCTCCGCAATCAGCTTCTTGGCTGACTGCTCGAAGTGACTAATCGCAGTGGGAGGCAGAGAGTCTGGAAGCCTGATGGCATCTTTGCTAGAAGCTTTCATTATCTCTGTTGCAGAAGGAACAGCTCTTTGTTTAAATTTAATTCCTGCTTTTTGCTCCACTTGGGCTGACTGGTATTCTTCGTGCTGGTAAAAGCAGATGCAAACCCTGGTCCTCTCAGCTCTTCCTGTTCACCCAGAACAATGAATGTGGGATTCCACATCCATTGCTGGAGAACTTTGAACAACCAGATTAACCTCGGGGATGTCTAACCCACGCGCAGGAACATTGGTTGCAACCAAAACTCCAAAATCATCATTTCTAAAACCTTTCAGGGTGATTTCCCGTTGCTTCTGTGGAATGTATCTGTGTAATGACTGGGCATCCTGTCTTACAGTCACATTCTGTGACAACGTCTGGGCTTCTTTCTTCATTTCACAAAATATGACAGTGCGCCCTTGAAAACCACTGTACACTCTTTCACGTCTCCAGTAACTGCTGTCCTCTGGGTCCAGTGGCACTTGATAGCCAGATGCTCTCCAGTTACTGCCATTTTCTGTGTCTTTTTACCAGTCAGGTCCACTTGTTCATATGCAGATTTCATGTATTTCTTAGAAACATTATACACCCAATAGGGGCAAGTTACAGAAAAAAGCAATGTTTGGGGATTGTCTTCTGAATCTTTCTTGTGTGCTACACATAAACTCTCTTCCACTTGATCAGGAAAGCCCATATCCAACATCTGGTCAACTTCATTCAGGACAACATGCTTAAGTTTGGCGAGATCTAGCTTGCCATTCTGCAGGTGGTCTTTGATATGACGTTTCACCATAAAAACAAGCCACTGCCAGCTTTTTTGTGATGTCACTGAAATCTCTGCTTACTTGACTTGCCAACTCCCTTGTGGGTGCAAGAACCAGTACCTGAGGGGCATGACCTCTCTTCCAGTCTTGCAGTTCCCCAAGAAATTTCTCAACCAAAGGGATAGCAAAGGAGAACATCTTTACAGTTCCTGTCCGCGCCTGTGCAATCAAATCCTTCCCACTATAGACATAGTGAAACGTCTTTGCTTGTATAGGAAACAGGAAGGTCACCCCACGGGCTTTGAGAAGTTTAGTAGTTTCTTCAGACATGGGGAAATTAGAGAAAGCTCCATCTTTTTGCTCCACAGTCATTGCCTGCTCTCACTCACTGTTTTCTTCACTGGCAGCTTCCTTGGAGTTGGAGTCAGGTCCAGAATCGGGGAATCCATTCTTGAGGTTGGGGCTTTTCTCCTGAATTTCTCCATTTATTTCTTTTTCTTCCTTCATCTTTTGGGCTTAGGTGCACCTGATTCTTCCTCACAAGGCTCCTCATTTTTAATAACTTTTTTGGTTTTAAGACAATTGTCTTTTCACAGGCCTCCTTTGATTTTTTTCTAACGTTGGTTTTAGGAGAAATAAGGTCATCTTAGGATGGCTCCGCTTTGTTTTTTGACTTTTTAGATTTCAGAGAATTCACGTCAACCTCAGAAGGCTCTGCTTTCTTTTTAACCTTTGTAGCTTTGGGAGAAATCATTTCTTCCTTTTCTTCTGCTTCCTCTTCAGTCTTCCTAGATTTTGGCTTCTCTTTTTTACCTTTCTTCTCATTTTGCTTTCGTGGCATCTCCACTTTTGCCACAGCTGTGTCTGACTCCAAAGCTGCGTCACTAACAAGTTTCCCTGGCATCACTCACACAAGCTGTGTAGGCTGACCAGTCTCAGTTGCTGAGGACAAGCACAAAACTGCAAATTGACGAGACTTCAACATAGCACTGGCATGAGACAAAACAAAAAGAGAGAAATGTAGTGTTAGTTTATGCCCTCCGACCTCTGTGACTTGCGCTGCCACCCCATCCCTGGACCCTGAGGAGACTCAGTCCCAGGGCTGTGCTGGGGCGGGGCCGACGCAGCCTGCAGGGTGCCCTGCGCTGAGACTCCTTCCTCTTAAGCCGGTACTGTCTGGTTTTCTCTGGCTTGGGCTAGAATCCCTAGTGCACCCCAGTGATAGGCCTGACCCTCTGGCCTTGTGGATACAGAGTAAAGCCACCAAGTATCCAGCGCCCTGGTGCTGGGGTCCCCAGCTGAGGGCTCCTTCCTGAGAGCGCAGCCTCCTAGGCACCTCAGCAGGGAGCGGTGCCCCAGGGAGGCATGACTCTGGAGGGGAGGGGTGAAGCTTTAGGGGGAAGAAGTAGGGAGATTCAAGCCCTTGGGTGTTTGCTCAGGCACATTCCACCCTGATTCACAGCCCGGGAAGCTGAATTTCCCTAAGGCTCTGGGTGCAGGTGGAGCCAGAGTTGGGCATGAAGAAGTGCTGCCGCCTTGTGGACACTTCCTATAACTACACTTGCCCATCAGTGCTGACGGGCACCTCCAATTAGGAAGGCCTGCTGCTGCTGCTGCTCCTGCTAAGACGCTTCAGTCGTGTCCGACTCTGTGCGACCCCATAGACGGCAGCCCACCAGGCTCCGCCGTCCCCGGGATTCTCCAGGCAAGAACACTGGAGTGGGTTGCCATTTCCTTCTCCAATGCATGAAAGTGAAAAGAGAAAGTGAAGTCGCTCAGTTGCATCTGACTCTTCGCGACCCCATGTACTGCAGCCTACCAGGCTCCTCCGTCCTTGGGATTTTCCAGGCAAGAGTACTAGAGTGGGTTGCCATTGCCTTCTCCGTAGGAAGGCCTAGCCAGGCTTTACTGACTATGCCAAAGCCTTCGACTGTGTGGATCACAATAAACTGTGGAAAATTCTGAAAGAGATGGGAATACCAGACCACCTGACCTGCCTCTTGAGAAATCTGTATGCAGGTCAGGAAGCAACAGTTAGAACTGGACAGGGAACAACAGACTGGTTCCAAATAGGAAAAGGAGTACGTCAAGGCTGTGTATTGTCACCCTGCTTATTTAACTTATATGCAAAATACATCATGAGAAACGCTGGGCTGGAGGAAGCACAAGATGGAATCAAGATTGCTGGGAGAAATATCAATAACCTCAGAGGTGCAGATGACACCACCCTCATGGCAGAAAGTGAAGAGGCACTAAAGAGCCTCTTGATGAAAGTGAAAGAGGAGAGTGAAAAAGTTGGCTTAAAGCTCAACGTTCAGAAAATAAAGATTATGGCATCTGGTCCCATCACTTCATGGGAAATAGATGGGGAAACAGTGGAAACAGTGTCAGACTTTATTTTTTTTGGGGCTCCAAAACCACTGCAGATGATTATTGCAGCCATGAAAATAAAGGATGCTTACTCCTTGGAAGGAAAGTTATGACCAACCTGGATAGTATATTTAAAAGCAGAGACATTACTTTGCCAACAAAGGTCCATCTGGTCAAGGCTATGGATTTTCCATTGGTCATGTATGGATGGGAGAGTTGGACTGTAAAGAAAGCTGAGCGCCAAAGAATGGATGCTTTTGAACTGTGGTGTTGGAGAAGACTCTTGAGAGTCCCTTGGACTGCAAGGAGGTCCAACCAGTCCATCCTAAAGGAGATCAGTCCTGGGTGTTCATTGGGAGGACTGATGTTGAAGCTAAAACTCCAGTACTTTGGCCACCTCATGCGAAGAGTTGACTCATTGGAAAAGACCCTGATGCTTGGAGGGATTGGGGGCAGGAGGAGAAGGGGGCGACAGAGGATGAGATGGCTGGATGGCATCACCGACTCGATGGACATGAGTTTGAGTAAACTCTGGGAGTTGGTGATGGACAGGGAGGCCTGGCGTGCTGTGATTCATGGGGTTGCAAAGAGTCGGACATGATTGAGCGACTGATCTGAACTGAACTGAACTGTTCTGTTAAAGGACAGCTGCCCTCAGAAAGGTCCTGCGGCAGCTATTAGAGATAAATTCCAAACACAATCAACTTTCAAGAAACCAATTTCAAAGATCAATTTCCCTCATACCCTTTAAGGAAAGAAAAAAAGAACCCAAACAACCACAGGACAAGATGCTCAGCATCCTAAACATTACAGGAGTGATGCTGATCAAAATCACAACAAGAAATCAACAAGAAATCAAATCCCATCTGACAGTTAGAATGGCCATCCTAACTGTCTGCAGACAGTACATGGAGGAGAGAGCCAGGAGATGATGGAATCCCCCTTTGTGTTCCCTGAGAACAGATGCTGGCAACAGCCCTTTGAAGGGACAGTGCCTGCACGGGCCAGAACAAAACAGACAAGACAACTAAAGCCAGAATTCTAATACCCACACCTGGGCCTACATTTAGAAAAACTTTCATTCAAAATTACACATGCACCTCAACTTTCACTGTAGTGGTACCTCCAACTGCCAAGACACAGACCCAAGAAAAAGTCCACTGACAGATAAAATCTTAAAGAAATGTGGTGCATACACACTAGGGGCCGTCACTCAGACCTCAAATATTGCCACTGAAATTGTGAAATGATGCCAGTGTTCCCCACAAGCACGAACCTTGGAGGATAATACACTAAGTGAAGTCAGCAACAGGGGAAGAAAATAGCAGATGATGTCCCTGGAGGGCAAAACTGAAAAAAAAAAAAAAAAAAGACATACAGAGGAAGTAATTTACAACATAAAAAGAGACTCAGATCAACACAAAGAACTGTTACAAGAAGAAAAAAAAAAGAAAGTGGCAGGTACATATTAGGAGGTTACTACTACCTTATCCACAGAAATCTGTATCTATAATAGATAATCCACAAGGACCTGATTTTTAGCACAGGAATTCTATTCAACCTTGTTCAATAACCTCTATGGCAAAAGAATGGATAAAAAGAACAGATATGCTGTATATATATACGTCTTAACTGAATCAGTGGACTGTGCACTGAGAATCACAAAACTGCAAATTGACTACAACATAGCATTGGCATGAGATTAAAGAAAAGAAAAAGAAAAGTAATGCCTCTCATCTCCCCTCTGACCTCACTGTCTTGTGCTGCTAGCCCCTCCCTGGACCCTGAGTAGACTAGAGTCCCAGGGCTGCACTGGGGTGGGGTTGAGACAGCTGGGTAGGGTCCCCTTCATAGAGACACCTCTTAAACCTGTACTGCCTGTTTTTTTCTGGTTGGGACAAGCATCCCTATTGCATCCAACGATGGTGGCATAGTCCGCTGGCGTCGAGGATAAAGGGTAAATCTACCAAATATCCAGGCCCCTGGCACTGGGGTCCCCTGCTGAAGGCTCCTTCCTGAGGGTGCAGCCTCCTAGGCACCTCAGCAAGGAGCGGTACTCCAGGCAGGCATGAATCTTGAGAGGAGGGGTAAAGCTGTAGGGGAAAGAAGTAGTGAGACTCAAGCATTTGGGTGTTTGCTCAGACATACGCCACTCTAATTCACTGGGCCAGGAAGCCGGCCTTCCCTAAGGCTCTGGTCGCAGATGGAACCAGACTTGGGCATGAAGAAGTGCTGCCTCCTTGTGGACATTTCCTGTAACTACAACTCAATCTTTTGTGCTCACTGCTGCTGCTGCAAAGTCGCTTCAGTCGTGTCTGACTCTGTGCGACCCCATAGACGGCAGCCCACCAGGCTCCGCCGTCCCCGGGATTCTCCAGGCAAGAACAGTGGAGTGGGTTGCATTTCCTTCTCCAATGCATGAAAGTGAAAAGTGAAAGTGAAGTTGCCGAGTCGTGTCCAACTCTTCGCGACCCCATGGACTGCAGCCTACCAGGCTCCTCCATCCATGGGATTTTCCAGGCAAGAGTACTGGAGTGGGGTGCCGTTGCCTTCTCTGTTTGTGCTTACTGGCACCTCCAATTCACAAGGTCTGTGGGACTGTTAATGACAGCTGCCCTCAGGAAAGGTCCTGGGACGGTGATAGAAGAAATAAATTCCAAACACGACGAACTTTCAAGAAGCTAATTGCAACAGGTAAATTTTCCTCACATCCCCCTAATCTCCAAATGGCCACAGGACAAGATGCTCAACATCCCCAATTATTGCAGGAGGAATGCCAATCTAAACGCCAACAAGAAATCAATCCTCACCTGTCAGAATGGTCATCCTCACAAGTCTACAAACAATGAACAGGGGAGAGAGCTCGGCGGAGAGGAAACCCCCCCAACACGGTCAGTGTGAATGGACACTGGAAACAGCCCCTAGAAAGGACAGTCTCCTCAGGCCAGAAACTAAAGCTTCCAAAGAGCTCAGCCCATGGTCTGACATACCCACACCTGGGCCTGTTTCCTGAGAAAACCATCAGTGAAAAAGACACAGGCACCCCACCATTCACTACAGCACTGCTTCCCAGAGCCAAGACACAGAACCTGCAAGATGTCACCCGATGGATTAAAGGTTAAAGAAGATGTGTACATACATACAATGGACTGTTACTCAGTCATGAAAAATGGCCACTGAAATTGTGCCACTAATTGTCACAAGGATCAATCTTGGAGGATCACAGACTAAGTGAAGTCAGTCATATGGAGAAAGACAATAGCATATGATGTCCCTTATAGGCAAAATACAAAAAGAGATACAATGGAATAAATTTACAACAAAAATAGTGACTCTGAGAATTCAACACAATCAGAAGTTTCCAAGAAAAAGTGAAAGAGTAAGGATGAATTAGGACAACAGGGCTAAGCTATACATAGAAATCTGTATCTATAACAGATAATTCTTCTGGATTGTCTCTTTCCTTCCTTCCGAATATACACAGAAATATATATCTCTCTAGATACTCAGGAAGGACCTGATGGTCAGCGCAGGGTACTTTACTCGACCTTCTGCAATAATCTCTACGGCAACAGAATCCAAAAAACAGATATGCTGTATGTATATGTCATAAGTGAGTCAGGTGGCTGTAATCTGAAGACAAGCACAAAACTGCAAATTGACTATATTCCAAGGTAGCAGATGCGTGAGACTAAAGAAAAGGAACAGAAAAGCAGTGCCTACTTCATTCCCCACGACCTCCCCGAGTTGGGCTGCTCTCCCATTCCTGGAGCCTGAGCAGGCGGAGTCTCATGTCTGGAACTGGGCTGGAGTCGAGACGACCAAAATTTTAATAGACACGTAACCTGTTATTTCAGCCCCACTAGGTACAACAGCCAAGCCAGGAAAGCAAGTTAATTGTAGAAGCACAGACGAATGGATACAGACAATGGGATACATGTACACAGTGGAATATTTCTCAACCATAAAGAAGTAGGAAATAATGCCAAATCCAGCCTCAGAAAAGAAAGTAGAGATGATCATTCCAAGTGAAGTGAGGGAGACAAGGAAATACAAGTATCATATGATATCATTTCTAGGTATAAACTAAAGAGGGATACAAATGAGCTTATTGCTTGGAGACACAGGCTCCCAGACTTAGGAAAGAAACTTCTGGTCACCAGATATGAAGATGTGGGGCAGCTCATGGGAAATAAGCTGCTTCAGACTAAGATATGCACACTACTATTGATAAAGTAAGTGACCGTGACCCACCGTGTAACACAAGGAAACTTATTCCACACTCTGTATTAATCCACAAGGGGAAAACCCCCGACAAATCATACGTACATCCATGTCAAAGCAAAACAGTTTGTGGTAGAAGGAAAAGGAAAAAAACAAAAAAAACCCAAAAACACCCACAAGATTGTCATTCACTGTATTATGCTTGTCCTTGGTTGCTCAGTTATGTCTGACTCTGTGTGACCCATGGACTGTAGCCCGCCAGGCTCCTCTGTCCATGGGATTCTCCAGGCAAGAATCCTGGAGTGGGTTGCCATACTCTCCTTCAGGGGATATTTCCCACCCACAGTTCAAATGATGGGATGGAAACAGAAAAAATGAAAAAGCAATCCTGACTCTCTTCTCAGGACCCACTGAGCCGGGCTGCTGTCACATCCCGGGAGCCTGCCGGGTTTGGGTCCCGAGGCTGGAGTGTCCTGGGGCTGAGGGAGCTGGGAGCATGTGGCAGGCAGTGTGTCTCTAGAGTGGACCTGGAGTGCCTGTTGCCCTCTGCAGAGCCCCCAACCTTAAGAATTAGGCAGGATAAATTAAGAGATTGGAATTAACATAAACATATTAATATATATCAAATAGATGATTTAAAGTACCCACTGAATAGCATAGGAAAGTTTATTGAACACACGATAATCACCTATATGCGAAAAAGAACCCTAAAGGGGATAAATGTCTGTGTGTAACTGAATCGAGTTCCTGTAACCTGAAACAAACACAACATCAGAAATCCACTGTATTCCAATAGAAAATAACAAGGAATTTACAGACCAAAAAAAAAAAAAAGAGAGAGAGAGAGAATGCGGCATGAAGTACCGCTGCCGCCTTGTGGCCACTTTCTGAAATAACACCAGGCAGAGCTGTGCTGCTGGGAATTTAATATTCACAAGGATTCAGGGTCTGTGAGTAAAAAATACCTGCCCTCCAGAAATGTCCTTTGTCATCGAAAGAGAATCCAAAACAAGACAGGCATTAATGAAGCCAATTTCAAGCTGTAAGTTTAAATCACACTTTTTTTTAAAAATCACATGAAAAGATGTCAACAAACTAAACATTCAGTTCAGTTCAGTTGCTCAGTTGTGTCTGACTCTTTGCGACCCCATGGACTGCAGCACGCCAGGCTTCCCTGTCCGTCACCAACTCCCAGAGTTTACTCAAACCCATGTCCATCGAGTCGGTGATGCCACCCAGCCATCTCATCCTCTGTCGCCCCCTTCTCCTCCTGCCCCCAATCCCTTCCAGCATCAGGGTCTTTTCCAGTGAGTCAACTCTTCGCATCAGGTGGCAAAAGTATTGGAGTTTCAGCTTCAGCATCAGTCCTTCCAGTGAACACCCAGGACTGATCCCCTTTAGGATGGACTTGTTGGATCTCCTTGCAGTCCAAGGGACTCTCAAGAGTCTTCTCTAACACCACAATTCAAAAACATCAGTTTTTTGGTGCTCAGCTTTCTTTACAGTCCAACTCTCACATCCATACATGCCCACTGGACATTAGAGAAATGCAATTCTAAACCACAATGAGGTATTACATCACACCGGGAGGGATGGCCGTTGCCAAACACTCTGCAAACAGTCAGTGCTGAGAAGATGCGCAGACAAGGGATCCCTCCACCACAGATGCTTGGGATGGAAATGGGGAACAGCCACTCTGGAGGACACTGTGAGGACTCCCTCAACCATGAAAATGAGAATGAAATTAGAAAGCATCCTAACACCAAACACAAAATAAATCCCAGAGAGCATAGATATCTAAACATAATGATAGACGCTATGAAATTCTTGAGAAAAATACAAACAGGACACAATCTGATGTAAAATGCAGCAAGTTCTTTATGGGTCCATCTCCTAGAATAATGAAAAATAAACCACAAATCAGAAAGTGGGACTGAATTAACCTTAAAAGTATTTGCATACCTAAAGGAAATCCTCAAGGAAAGGCAAGGGTAATCCTCAAAATCAGTTCAGTTCAGTTGCTCAGTCATGTCTGACTCTTTGCGACCCCATGGACTTTAGCACACCAGGCCTCCCCATCCATCACCACCTCCTGGAGCTTACTCAAACTCATGTCCATAGAGTTGGTGATGCCATCCAACCATCTCATCCTTTGTCGTCCCCTTCTCTTCCTGCCCTCAATCTTTCCCAGCATCAGGGTCTTTTCAAATGAGTCAGTTCTTTGCATCAGGTGGCCAGAGTATTGGAGTTTCAGCTTCAGCATCAGTCCTTCCAATGGACACCCAGGACTGATCTCCTTTAGGATGGACTGGTTGTATCTCCTTGCAGTCCAAGGGAATCTCAAGAGTCTTCTCCAACACCACAGTTCAAAAGCATCAATTTTTCGGTGCTTAGTTTTCTTCACAGTCCAACTCTCACATCCATACATGACTACTGGAAAAACCACAGCCTTGACTAGATGGACCTTTGTTGGCCAAGTAATGTCTCTGCTTTTAAATATGCTATCTAGGTTCGTAATAACTTTCCTTCCAAGGAGTAAGCGTCTTTTAATTTCATGGCTTCAATCACCATCTGCAGTGATTTTGGAGGCCCCCCAAAATAAAGTCTGACACTGTTTCCACTGTCTCCCCATCTATTTCCCATGAAGTGATGGGACCTCAGTATCAAAGAAACAACCCAATCAAATAGGGGCACAAGATTTAAATGGACATTTGTCTGAAGAAGACATAGAGGTGGCCAGGAGGCTCATGAAAAGATGCTCAGCACCTGTAAGTGTTAGAGAACTATGAATGAGAAGAACAATGTGGCATCGCCTCACACAGGTCAGAATGGTCAGCACAAAAAAATCTACAACAATAAAGGCTGGAGAGGATACAGAGGGAAAAGAACCCTCCTCCCTGTTGGTGGGAATAAAAGTAGCAAATCCACAAAGGAGAACAGAACAAAGGCTCATTAAAAACTAAACAGAGAAGCACCACAGGACCCGGAATCCCATTCCTGGGCACAGATTCAGAGAAAACCATTATTTTAAAAGACAGGTGCATGCGATGTTCATGACAGCACTATGTACAACAGCCAAGACATGGAAGCAACTTAAAAGGATAAGGACCGATGACTGGATAAACAAGATGGGGCGCGCGCACATACACACACACACACACGCACACACACGCACACACACACAATGCTGTATTAGTCATCATACTGAGGGTGACATCATGCCATGCCCAGCAACAAGGAAGGAAGTAGAGACGATCATAGTAAGTGAAGTGAGACAAAGACAAGTATCATATGATATCACTTGATGGTAAATTCTAACAACAGATACAAATGAACTCCTTTACCAAACAGAAACGCCTCACAACATAGCAGAGCCCCTTATGGTTGCCAAAAGGGAAAGATGGTGGCGATGAGAAATGAGCAGGTGCTGATGAACACACACACTACTCTTTACAAATAAGCAATGAGGACCCCTACACAACCCTGCACAATAAACTATACGGGAAGAGAACCCAAAAAATGACATTACACGTCTATGCATAAGTGAATTATGTTGCTGTCCATCTAAAACAAAACCCAAAAACACCCTACAACATTGTAAGTCACCTACACACCAATACAAAATACAAATTACAAAGAGTGACTGTCAGCTCTATTCCCCTCAGGCCTTGGTGACCTGGGCGGCTGGCACATCCCTGAAGCCTGGGCAGGCTTGTTTCCTGAGGACGGACTGTCATGGGGCTGACGGAGCTGGGGAGGGTGTGCCAGCCAATGAGCCCTGCCCCACGGACCTGGCGAGCCTGCTCCCCTCTGCATCAGCCCACAACCTCCAGATGCAGGCACGTCCTCTTGCAGTGAAACTACGCCTACTGCACCCAAAGGGTGTGCACCCTCTGGGCTGGAAGAACTCTGAAAAGCCCTGTGGGCTTCATGTCTCCGGGTGTTGGGGTTTCTGCCTCCAGCCTCCTTCCTTAGGGTCGCCCCACCTATGGATGAAAGCACCCTCCCCAGAGTGGTGTTGCAGGAATTGGGATTTGTCCAGGTGACAGGGGAAAGGAAGGACGAAGGAATGGGCCACAAGCTTTAAGTGCTTTTTCTGGCACATTCCACTCTAATGGACAGTCCAGGAACAGGATTTTCCCAAGGCCCTGGTGGTTCCCCCAGTAACCAGAGTTGGGCATAAAGACATGCTGCCGCCTTGGGGCCATTTCTCATAACAACAACTTTGAAACCATTGCTCATGGGCACTTAACATTCACAAGGCCCGAGGGGCTGTAAGTAAAAAAATACCTGCCCTCAAGAAACGTCCTAGGGGAGGTCACTGGAAAAATACTAAAGCAAGGAAATCATTCAAGAAGCCAGTTCGAGTAAGTTTAACTCACACTGTTTTAAAAAATCACATGCAAAGATGCTAGCATCACTAAATATGAGAGAAGTGCAAATCAAGACTTCAACAAGGTATCACCTCACACCAGTCACAATGGCCACAAGCAGACACACCACAAACAGTAAATCCTGGAGAGGGTATAGAGAAAAGAGAACCCTCCCACACTGATGCTGGGAATGGAAATTGAGAGCAGCCACTGTGGAGGACACCAGGCAGCTTCCTTAGCATGAAGATGAGAATGAAATTAGGCTACTCCCTAACACCATACACAAAAATAAACTGCAAGTAGATTAAAGGTCTGAATAAAAGGACAGATACGGTGGAGCTCTTGAGGAAGAAAGCAGAACACACTCTGACATAAAATGCAGGAAGATCTCTTTTGATCCATGTCTAAGAATCAGGACATAAAACACAAAAATAAACAAATGGGACCTAATAGATGTTAAAAGCATTTGCACAACAAAGGAAAACCATCAGTGAAAGAAAAAAAGACAACCAGAAATGAAAAAAATTCGTTTAAATGAAGATAGCCACAGGGAATTTCTCTCTACACATAAAACTTGTATACCTCAATATAAAAAAACAAACAATCCAATAAAAAATTGGCCAAAGATCTAAATGCACATTTCTCCACAGAAGTCATGGAGATGGCCATAAAGTACAAGAAAAGATTCTAGGATCATTAGTTCTTTGAGAAAGGCGTCAGTTGTCTAATGAGGTATCACTTCACATCGATCAGAATGACCATCTCAAAAAATCTACAATAAATTCTGCAGAAAGTGTGGAGAGAAGAAAACCCTCTCACCATTAGTGGGAATGTAAATGGGTACATCCACGAGGGAGAACATTATGAAGGTTCTCCACAAGAACATAACATGACATGACACAACGTAACACAACAATATGGAGGTTCTCCCCAATAACATAACATGACATGACACAACAGAACACAACACAACAAAACAAAACGTAACATAACATAACACAACAAAACATAACACAACACAACAAAACAATATGGAAGTTCTCCACAATAACATAACAAAACATAACATAACAATATGGAGGTTCTCCAACTAAACATAAAAACTAAACAGAGAAGTACCAAGTGACCCAGCAACTCCATACCTAGGCATAGATCAAGTGAAAATCAAAAATTTAAAAGACACCTGCACCCTGACGATCACAGCAGCACTAGGTACAATAGCAGAGACAGGGAAGCAACTTCAGTGTACAAGGACAGATGAATGGATGCAGAAGATGGGTACATATACACAATGCAATAATACTCAGAAATAAAGAGGGCTGAGATAATGCCATTTCCAGTTACAGGGAAGAAACTAGAGATGATCATACTAAGTGAGACAGGGAAAGACGGGTGTCATAGGATACCATTTCTGGTGGAACCTAAAAATGGATACAAATGAACTTTTTACAAAAGAGAATCAGCTTCAGAGACTTAAAAAAGAAACTTATGGTTACCAAAGAAGAAAGTTTCAGGGGGCAGAGAGCCATTAGCTGGTTCAGATTAATAAATATACCATAAAAAACATGCTGAAGAGGTCTTAATAGTCACAAGTCTGAAAGGGCTGTCAATGACACCCGCCCTCAAGAAATGTCCTGGGGTAAATAAATCATTGGAAAAGAATTCCAAACAGGGCCAACTTTCAGGAAAGCAGATTCAAGAAGTAAATTGTACTCACAAGGTGTACAATAACAAAATACAAAAGCATATAACAAAAAAATAACAAAAGCACATGAAAACATACTCCACATCAGTAATTACTAAGTCACTGCCAATCAAACTACAGTGAAGTATCACCCCACACTGGTCTCAATGGCCATCGTTGAGAAGATCTACAAAGAACAAATACTGCAGAGGATGTACAGAAAAGGGATCCTGGAAAGGGGGATCCTACAGTCTTGGTGGGACTGTTAACTGGTGAAGACACTATTGAAAACAGCATGGAGTTTCCTTGAACATTAAACATACAGCATATGATCCTGAAATCCCAGTCCCAGGTTCATATCTGGAGAAATTCATCATTCAAAATGACATGTGCACCCCAATTTTCAGGCTAGCACTATTTACAACAGCCAAGACATAGAATCCACAAAGAATTATCCACTGACAGAAGAATGAAGACTGTATGGTATATCTATACACTGGAATACTACTTAGCCATTAAAGAGAATGAAATAATGACATTGGCAGCCGCATGGATGGACTGAGAAATTTTCAAACCAAGTGAGGTAAGTCAGAGAGAAAAAGGCAAACATCCTAAGATATCACATACAGGCGAGATCTATAAATTCATCCCAATGAACTAATGTACAAAACAGAAACGGACTCACAGATTGAGAAAAACAAATTCTGATTATCCAAAGAAAATTAGAAGGGAGGGATAAATTAATATATAAACACTAATATTTATCAAATTGATAATCAAATAGAACCTACTGAATAATAGAACAGGGAACTCTACTGAAAAAACCATAGTAACCCATATGAGAAAAAAACAGAAAAAGAATAGATATACTTTTATGTAAAAATCAAATCAAATTTCTGTACACCTAAAACTAACAAAACAACGGAAATCAACTCTACTCCACTATAAAGTAAAGATTAAATTACAAATTAAATTACCCGAGCTTGGTCTTGGGGAAATCAGACAGCGGTGACCTATGAATTAGCATGTGATAAACTATGGTATTAATATGATGCCTCCAAAGGTTTTCATTCTCCAGAACACAGAGCAAGAGCCCACCCAAAGGTGCCTGACTTCACGTGAATGTGACAATGTGAACAGAAGAAAAAGGACCACAGGTTAATCAGGGCAACACCCGCAATTCAGATGTTGGGAGTCTCAGAGGCAACAAGACATACAGCAGGTAAAGAGCAGATATGCGGTCTCCAGGTACCGGATCCTGACCCATGTGAGACCCACACAATCCCCAGACCTGCCCCTGGGGTCCCACGACCCTTGGTTAGGACACCAGGTCTCTGCTGGTTGGGCCCCCAAGGTGGAAACGAGTGGGTTCCTCCTGGGATGGCAGAAAGAGGTAGGGTCGGTCTCCTCTCCCCACTCTTGTCACAGGAAAGCCCTCCTTTTTCCCCTTTGGTTCTGTGTGATATTAACTGTTTTTATAGCTGTCATGATAAATGTTGAACACTACCTTGGACCTGGCATGCTTGATTCTTTCTTGTTCCACCGAGGTGTGGAGAAAACACGCCAGACGCAGGGCTGAAAGGCAAAGGGCAGGTCTGTTCTCTGCTGAGCAGGTACGGTCGACTGGAAGGAGGTCACAGCAGCAACCTCACCTGCTGCCCTTTGGCTTTTTGCCTGATCCGTGTGCCCTGCAATCAGTTCACAGGTGGACCTGCCTCCCTTCCCACCATGCTCGTGCTGGAAAATGGAATAATTCCCAGGTAGACACCCGAGGAGTCTCCCAGAGCCCCAGGGAGGGTGAACCTCGCGGAGGGTAAAGAGGCAAACAGGCACGGACCTGTATAAAGTGAATACCGTAAAGCATTAATTTCTAAACACAAGTGACGCTCTCATTATTTGTCCCTGTTTCTTAGCTTTGTTTGTGGTCTCCCCGCACACATGATCCTGACCTGTGCAGATGGGGTGAGACTCACACAGTGCCCAGACCCCCCAACTGGGGTCACACGTCCCCTCAGTCAGGACACCATGGCTGTGGTCAGCCGGCCTCCAATGTATAAACAAGCCAGGTCTCTGGGACCTCTGGAGACCCCAGAAAGAAGTCTAGGGTTGGTCTCCTCTCCCCTCAGTTGTCCCGGAGAAGTCAGGCCCCTCCTCTTTTCACTTTGGTTTTGTGTGACTTTTTCTGGTTTGAAAGCCCATGCTAGAGGTGAACACAGTACCTTGGTTCTGGCAGGCTCTGTCTTTCTTGTCCTGCTGAGGTGCTGAGAAAACAGGAGAGCTGGCTGAAAGACGAGGGGCAGCTCTGTTCTCTTCGGAGGAGAGACTGGTTTGGAAGGAGACCACAGCAGCAACCTCACCTGCTGCCCATTGACTTTATGCCCGATCCCTGTGCCCTGGAACCAATTCACCAGGTGAACCTGCCTCCCTACTCAACCTGAATGTGCTGGAAAATTGGAATAATTACCAGGTTGCCCACCTGAGGGGTCGCCAGGAGCCCCAGGAAGGTGAACCTGGCAGGGGACAGACTAGGAGCCCTACCACAGCACTGACCCCCGGGAGGGCCATGGAACCCCACTCAGAGGAGAGCACGGTTACCCAGAGAAGCCCACCTCAGCCCCAGACCCCAGACATCTGAGCACTGACGTTCAGATGCAGGCATGGAGTTTTCCAGGACAGAGGCCAGGCCGGGTCTCTACCCCGGTCTCCATGTCCTAGTGCACAGAGTACAAGTCAGGTCTAAATGGTCTCATCGCAGAAAGCTCATGGTCTCATCTAAACATCATCAGTGTAGACAGGCCTTCAGTTCAGTTCAGTCACTCAGTCGTGTTCGACTCTTTGCAACCCCATGAATTGCAGCACGCCAGGCCTCCCTGTTCATCACAAACTCCTGGAGTTTACTCAAACTCATGCGCATCGAGTTGGTGATGCCATCCAGCCATCTCATCCTCTGTTGCCCCCTTCTCCTCCTGCCCCCAATCCCTCCAAGCATCAGAGTCTTTTACAATGAGTCAACTCTTCGCATGAGGTGGCCAAAGTACTGGAGTTTCAGCTTCAGCATCAGTCCTTCCAATGAACACTCAGGACTGATCTCCTTTAGGATGGACTGGTTGGACCTCCTTGCAGTCCAAGGGACTCTCAAGAGTCTTCTCCAACACCACAGTTCAAAAGCATCCATTCTTTGGCGCTCAGCTTTCTTTACAGTCCAACTCTCACATCCATACATGACCACTGGAAAAACCATAGCCTTGACCAGACGGACCTTTGTTGGTAAAGTAATGTCCCTGCTTTTTAATATGCTATCTAGGTTGGTTATAACTTTCCTTCCAAGGAGTAAGTGTCTTTTAATTTCATGGCTGCAGTCGCCATCCGCAGTGATGTTGGAGCCCCCCAAAATAAAGTCTGACACTGTTTCCACTGTCTCCCCATCTATTTCCCATGAGGTGATGGGACTGGATGCCATGATCTTAGTTTTCTGAATGTTGAGCTTTAAACCAAGTTTTTCACTCTCCTCTTTCACTTTCACCGAGAGGCTTTTTAGTGCCTCTTCACTTTCTGCCATAAGGGTGGTGTCATCTGCGTATCTGAGGTTATTGATATTTCTCCCGGCAATCTTAATTCCAGCCTGTGCTTCTTCCAGCCCAGCATTTCTCATGATGTACTCTGCATATAAGTTAAATAAGCAGGGTGACAATATACAGCCTTGACATACTCCTTTTCCTATTTGGAACCAGTCTGTTGTTTCATGTCCAGTTCTAACTGTTGCTTCCTGACCTGCATACAGGTTTCTCAAGACGCAGGTCAGGTGGTCTGGTATTCCCATCTCCTACAGAATTTTCCACAGTTTATTGTGATCCACACAGTCGAAAGCTTTGGTGTAGTCAGTAAAGCAGAAATAGATGAGACAGGACTTAGAGAGGTCTAAATCTACCATTAGACAGAACTTGGTCGGGCTCAGACGAGTTTAGGACTGGTGTCCTAGGAGGCACAGGTCACACACACGCAGGGTTTCTCATTGTTGGACAGGGGGCTCACCGTTGTGCAGGAACTAAGATGTGCATTTCTTGAAGAAATCAGCACTGTGCTTCATACTTCAACCACAGCAGGAAACTGAAAGAATCTTGTGTTAGCATTTAAATTAGCACTGTCTTCAGTGTTAAAGGCACACCTCACCTCTGCATTGAACTTAAGGTGTCAGTCAATATAAAGGAATGGAATGACCATCCTGAGCCAATTCCATTATGTGTAAATGCATGCCATTTTAATATTTTATGCAGTCTGACAAGTAGATGAGCTCAGACTTAAAATTCTTAAAAGCATATTTATCATAACAAGAAATGTATATATTAATATTGTGTGCCTGGTCGCTCAGTCATGTCGACTCTTTGCCGACAAGAACCACATGGATTGTTGTCCTCTAGGCTCTCCTGTCCATGGGATTTCCCAGGCAAGAATACAGGAGTGGGTAGCCATTTCCTCCTCCAGGGGGTCTTCCTGACCCAGCGATTAAGCACACGTCTCCTGCCTTGGCAGGTGGATTTGTTACCACTGAGCTACCATGGAAGCCATTAATACTACAGTTTTCAATAAAGATTGATGTGTTATTACAAAAACCAACAAACAAAAAACCCCAACCCTAACCTCTAGAGGTGGATTCTCTCTACTCTTTTTGAATCACACTTGGGGAAGTGCTCAGAGATCTTTCACTGCAGAGCTGACTTATGGACATTCTTATTGCAAGGTAGTCAGGTGTACAAAAACAGCTGCTAGAAAAGCAGGAACACAAAAGGTCTACATGAATTTAGACTCCCTGTGAATTCTTCTCTTTTGAGATAACAAGTCCTGCTATGGTGTTTATCATGTGGCGGAAAAAGACCAGAATGAAAACTGAAGGTGGTGACAAGTCTGGCGGATGATTCACTAACTACAGGGTGAATTTGACTGCACCAACCTGCACACAGTCTGCCTCAGAGACCTGCACTCTGTCTTCTAAACCCACGAAGGAAAAGGCCTGGCTGAGCTGACGGGAACTGGCAGTTCTCACCAATAGTTGCTTCCAACCTTCCCTTCCTCCATCTGTTATTAGCTGATATCTTAAATATTTTATTTTATTAATTTGGCTGTGCTCGGTCGTGGGTCTTCCCTGGTGGCTCAGAAGGTAAAGAATCTGCCTGCAGTGCGGGAGACCTGGGTTCAGTCCCTGGGTCAGGAAGATCCCAGGGAGGAGGACATGGCAACTCACTCCAGTATTCTTGCCTGGAGAATCCCAGGGACAGAGGAACCTGGTGAGCTGCATTTCAAGGGGTCACAAAGCGTCAGACACAACCGAATCCACTGAGCATGCCAGGCCTTAGTTGCTGCACACAGGGTCTTTGATTTTCACTGTGGCATGTGGATTTTTGTGTGTGTGTGTGTGTGTGTTTTTCAGTTGTGGCATGTGGGATCTTTAGTTGTGACATATGAGCTCTTAGTTGCAACATGTGGGATCTAGTTCCCTAAACAGGGATTGAACCTGGGCCCCCTTCATTGGGAGCTTGGAGTTCTAGCCACTGGACCACCAGGGAAGTCCAAGTTATTAGCTGATCTTGCAGACATGGATTCTACCCAAAGAAACCAAAGAGGCACCCTCCTGCACCCCGCCCCTGCTATACTGCACATCTAGCCTTCCGTGAGGAAGTCACATTCTAGGGACTCAGCAGCGTCAGCACCTTTGACCCTACATTCATGGTTGAATTCTGTAACACCAAGACACTTGTCACAGCCAGGCCCGGCATGCAAGGGAAGATCTTCCTGGAAGGTGCCATCTCTGGCTTGCGTCCTGGCTCCGTCTCATCTCTCAGTCCACAGGTCACCTCACTGCAGAGATTGCTCCTGACTGTTCTCTCTAAAATGATTTCTGGTACTGTCTCAGTATCTCTTCTTATTTTCTTTGTGTATATGTGTGTGTTTAAAATTAATTTTTATTGGAGTATAGTTTCTGTGCAATGTTGTGTTAGTTTATTTGGTATAACAAAATGAATCAGCTCTTGGTACACATATACCCCCTCTATTTTGGATTTCTCTCTCATTTAGGTCACCACAAAGCAATGAGTAGAGTTTCCTGTGCTATACAGTAGGTTCTCATTAGTTACCTATTTTATACATAGTATCAATAGTGTTGGAGAAGGGCATGGCAACCCATTTCAATATTCTTGCCTGGAGAATCCCATGGACAGAGGAGCCTGGAGAGGCACAGTCCATGGGGTCACAAAGAGTCAGACATGCCTGCAACAACCAAGCAGGTACGAACACGCATCAGTAGTGTATATATGTCAATCTCAGCTCCCAATTCATCCTGCCTGCTTCCCTCAGTATCCATACACTTGTTCTCTACATCTGTGTCTCTATTTCTGTCTTGCAGGTAAGTTCATCTGTACTATTTTTCTAGATTCTACGTATATACGTTAATATACGATATTTGTTTTTCTCTTTATGACTTACTTGACCCAGGTGGCGCTGGTGGTAAGCAACCCGCCTGCCAATGCAGGAGACATAAGAGATGTGGGTTCGATCCCTGGGTCACAAAGATCCACCGGAGGAGGGCATGGCAACTCACTCCAGTATTTTTGCCTGGGACATCCCGTGGATAGAGGAGCCTGGCAGGCAACAGTCCATAGGGTCACAAAGAATTGGACACAACTGAATCGACTTAGCACATGACATTCTCTAGGTTCATTCCCTTCTTGTTTTCATCTAGCCCTTTGCAAAGTAAAAAAAAAAAAAATCTCATTTTATGTGTCTGCCTCGTATTCCTAGAGTCTACGGTTGCAGCAGGCAGGAACACTTCAGTCTGTCTCCTCCTATATTTCCAGCCTGGGCACATTGAAGAGGGCTCAGGATGGATTGAATGAAGGAGTGAATGATAGGCTGGTTCACTTCTCTATTTTCTTCTGGCTATGAAATTGGATTAAAACATGGTCTGGGATCAAAGCCATTCCAGAGAATAAATATACAGATAATAACTGAATTATGCCTTAGCAAAAGATAGTGTGCAACAAGAGGGGATTGTCAATAACCTAAAAGAATATATTTTCTCTGGCAATGGAGCCATGGAACATTTTTTGAATAGTGATGAAAAAGAGATTCCAAAGGCATAAGACTCTTGCTGATGAACAGTTGCACAAAGGGTGTACATTTCTATGAAAATAAGTATGTACTCCGTCACTCAATCATGTCTGACACTTTGCAATCCCATGAACTGTAGCCTGCCAGGGTCCTCTGTCCATGGGGATTCTCCAGGCAAGAATGCTGGAGTGGGTTTGCTATGTCCTCCTCCAAGGGATCTTCCTAACCCAGGGATTGAACCCAGGGATTGAACCCAGGTCTCCCACATTGCAGGTGGATTCTTTACTGTCTGGACCACCGGGGAAGCCCCAAAATAAGTATATCTGGGCTCAATAAGAGCAGAGTCAGTTTGTCACAATCTCAGGTTTATTTTGCTATTTTATCTAGAGTTGCATAACCACATGGAACCTCCACTAACTCACCAATCCATAAAGGGTGGAAAATGCTGTGGATTCTATCTGTATATACAGTCCTGTACATTGCAGATTGCATCCTAACAGCCTTCCAGATGAGCTGGAAACAATCACCTGCCAGTATCTCAAGGAAGCTTTCTCAGACTCTTGCTGGTTCCTAGGCCATCTAATTCTGCATTTCTCCTTCACTGAGTTGTGTGGATTATTGTGGAAATAAAAGGTCTTGGGCAAGAAATGCCTGGAAGCCAGTCCCATCTCTGGAGAGTAATGATCTGTGACTTCCTTTCAAGGTTTTGAGGATTTGAAGATTAGATAGGATAGACCACATAAGCCACAATGCATAGTGCCTTGCACACTGTAAATTCTCTATAAATATTATTAATGAATGATGAATAATTAATTTGTTATTAATAATTAATTAGCCGATGGAAGGGGAGGAAACTTCTCTCAATAGAGGATGAAAAGGCATTTGACCAGATTTAATATCCAACCAGATGAAAAGTGCTTCTTACACTTTTTTTTTAAAGTTAAAAAGTATTTATTTTTAATTGGAGGATAATTACTTTACAATCTCGTGTTGGTTTCTGCCATACATCAACATGAATCCATCATCAAAAAAGTCTGCTTCTTACACTTCTGCCTCCATCAGTTGGTGGTCTAGAAACTAGGAAACTTCTGCTATTGTAAAATAAACTGCTGCTGCTAAGTCGCTTCAGTCGTTTCGGACAATGTGCGACCCCATGGCAGCCTACCAGGCTCCCCTGTCCCTGGGATTCTCCAGGCAAGAACACTGGAGTGGGTTGCCATTTCCTTCTCCAATGCATGAAAGTGAAAAGTGAAAGTGAAGTCGCCCAGTTGTGTCCGACTCTTCGCGACCCCATAGACTGCAGCGTACCAGGCTCCTCCATCCATGGGATTTTCCAGGCAAGAGTACTGGAGTGGGGTGCTATCACCTTCTCTGGCAAAACAAACTAGTTGCTGGATAAATGAGAACGAGCATATTGTACAAGCATTGCTGAACTTTCTAGAAACTAAAGGGTTAAACTTCTCCAGTGGAGACGAATTCAGGATATAAGAATGCACAGACCTGGGAGAATCCCTGAGGACAGTAAAGGGGAGAACAAGAGATTAACACATTGCACGAAGAGGAAGGGAGATGAGCCTGACACATTCAGTTCAGTTCAGTTCATTTCAGTCGCTCAGCCGTGTGTGACTCTTTGCAACCCCATGAATCACAGCACGCCAGGCCTCTCTGTCCATCACCAACGCCTGGAGTTTACTCAAACTCATGCCCATTGAGTCGGTGATGCCATCCAGCCATCTCATCCTCTGTTGCCTCCTTCTGCTCCTGCCCCCAATCCCTCCCAGCATCAGAGTCTTTTCCAATGAGTCAACTCTTCGCATGAGGTGGCCAAAGTATTGGAGTTTCAGCTTCAGCATCAGTCCTTCCAATGAACACCCAGGACTGATCTCCTTTAGGATGGACTGGTTGGATCTCCTTGCAGTCCAAGGGACTCTCAAGAGTCTTCTCCAACACCACAGTTCAAAAGCATCCATTTTTCGGCGCTCAGCTTAGCCTTGACCAGACAGAACTTTGTTGGCAAATTAGGGTCCTTCAAAGGGATAGTCCTTTAAAAGGGGAGTGAAAACCTCTATGCCTGCTGTTGCAGAGCATCAATGAGGAAATCTGCTCATCTCCACAAGCCTCTGGAAGACAGAGAACAAACAGACAAGAAACCAAAACTCAAAACAAAACAACCTTTTCCACTCAGAAAAACTGTAACCCAAAGGGAGACCTTTTTGGAACTTGGGGTGTGAATAGTTGCTGCTGGCAGGGCCATGCCAATTCCCAGCTAAGAAAATGAAATCACAATGGTGTCAGGTTGGCAGTGGCCTTGGCACTAAACAGAAGCAAAGGCAGGTCCTTTCTGGAGAGAAGGATGCTCCACTTCGAGCCCTCGGGGTTCCCAGAGGATACATTTAGCCAAGAACAACCTCAGAAACAAAAAAATGTGCCAAACCAACTGCTATGAATTTGAGGACTGGCAGAACTCTTAAAAGAATAAAAATAGTGTATACATTTTCCAAGATAGACAAAAGATGGGGCTTCCCTGGTAGCTCAGCTGGTAAAGAATCTGCCTACAATGCAGGAGACCCTGGTTCGATTCCTGGGTCAGGAAGATCCCCTGGAGAAGGGATAGGCTACCCACCCCAGTATTCTCGGGCTTCCCTGCTGCCTCAAATGATAAAGAATCTGCCTGTAATGTGGGAGACCTAGGTTCGATCCCTGGGTTGGGAAGATCCCCTGAGGAGGACATGGCAACCCACTCCAGTATTGAGAACATGGCAACTCACTCTAGTATTCTTGCCTGGAGAATCCCCATGGACAGAGGAGCCTGGTGGGCTACAACCCATGGGGTCTCAGACAGTCAGACACGACTGAGAGACTAAACACAGCACACAGACAGAAGATGGTAGAATGAGGGTGTGCATGTGGGCAATGAATGGAATGAAAGCAAAAAGATAAAAGAATACAAAAATATTAGCATAACAAAATATTTTCAGATAAATACAACTAAATAATTGGTAACATAAAAAGATGAAGGGTCTTGGGCTTCCTGGGTAAAGAATCTACCTGCCAATGCAGGAGACACAGGTTCCATCCCTAATCTGGGAAGATCCCACATGCCATGGAGCAACTAATCCCGTGCATCACAACTATGTGCGCTAGAGCTCTGGAGCTGCGACTACTGAAGTCCACGTGCCCTAGGCCCCGAGCTCTGCAGCAAGAGAAGCCACCGCAATGAGAAGCCCACACACCACAGCTGGAGAGCAGCCCCCGCTCACTGCAACCGCAGAAACGCCTGTGCCGCAATGAAGACCCAGCACAGCCGAAAATAACCAAAAATTTAAAAAAGATGAAGGATCTAAACCCATATGTTAAAAGGCGCAAATTGGGCTGTACGATTAAAAAGACACCAAGTTCAGCTATCTGCTGACTATAAAAGGTTAAAATACCACGTAAGGACATTGAAATGACAGAAATAACAAAAGGAAAGTGTGAAAAGAGATACCCCAGGCAAATGTTAACCAAAAGAAAGCTGATGTCTACGAATATCAAACAAAAAGGGTTTTAAGAGAAAATGTCAGTGAGTGTAGAATATTACTAACGAATGACAAAAAGTGTCATTTCATGAGAGAGAGATAATTTGAAACGCTATCACCTAAAGTTGCATCAAAATATATATTTTTTGATTATGCTTAGAATTATCTCTCCCTGATTTAAAACCAATTATAAGGAAATTGTGACCAATTCATCATTCTATTAGGACATTTTCACTGCCCATATCAGTAGTAATTGTAAGCCCAACCCACAGACACACATAGACACATCACACAAATTGAATGCTTTGCTAACACAGTTAATCAGGTAGATTTCAATGGACATATTTTTCATCTAACAAAGAATACAATTTTTCTCACATACACATGGAGCAGTTACACAATTCAGATAAGTCCTAAGCCATAAAGCAAGCCTCAACACATTTAAAATAATTATTTTCATACAGGACACATTGTGTCATCATAGTGCAATGAAACTTGAGAGTAATAGCACAGTGATAATGAAATACACACCACGTGCTTAGGAATTTAAAAACTCATGAATCAAATACCCCCACATGGAATTCTGTAAACACATTAGCACTGAAGGCTAATAAAGGCGCTACAATCATATTGCCATATGACATTTTGATGATTTAACCTCTGAGGTTATGAAAATAAAAACAGATTTGGGACAATTTAGGCAAATCTTAGGGACACATCCTTCAAGGCTTGGATGCTTCAAGCTGAGTCTGTTTTATCATGAACTGATGCCCATCTTGGCATTTCATTTCAGGATACCAGCTCTGATAGCACCACCACTAGCTTCATGATATGGGCTGATTTGTATCCTCTCCAAGTTCATATGTTGAAGTCTTAAGCCCCAACACCTTACAATGTGGCTGTATTTGGAGATAAGACATTTAAAGGGGCAATAAAAGTAAAATGAGAAGAGGCTGTTAGTGTGGACCCTAACCTAACCTGACTGAGGTCCTCATAAAAACAGAAACAGAGACACAGATGTAGAGAACAAGCATATGGACACCAAGAGTGAGGGGGGCGGGGTGAGCTGGGATGTTGGGATTGATACATGTACACTAGTGACACTATGTGTAAAATAGGTAACTAACGAGAAGTTACTGTTCACCCTAACAGGTGTAAGATCTGACTCCTGATATACTAGTATGAGGGATCTGAGAATTTTTTCCTCTCTGATAATGTCATTTGTCATCTACCTGATAAAACTGTAAATCCATGAAAACAATTTGTTGGGAAGAAGGATGGGGGAAGGGATAGCTAGGGAGTCTGGGAGGGACACGTGCACACTGCTCTATTTAAAATGAATAACCAGCAATCCCACTCCTAGGCATATACCCTGAGGAAACCAAAATTGAAAAAGACACATATATCCCATTGTTCATTCAGCACTATTTACAATACCTAGAACGTGGAAGCAACCTAGATGTTCATCAACAGATGAACTGATAAAGAAGTTGTGGTACATATACACAATGGAATATTACTCAGCCATAAAAAGGAATGCATTTGAGTCAGTTCTAATGAGGTGGATGAACCTAGAACCTATTATACAGAGTGAAGTAAGTCATAAAGAGAAAGATAAATATCATATTCTAACAAATATATATGGAATCTAGAAAAATGGTATTGAAGAATTTATTTACAGGGCAGCAATGGAGAAACAGACATAGAGAATAGACTTATGGACATGGGGAGAGGGGAGGAGAGGGTGAGATGTGTGGAAAGAGTAACAGGGAAACTTACATCACCATATGTAAAATAGATAGCCAAGAGGAATTTTCCGTATGGCTCAGGAAACTCAAGCAGGGGCTCTGCATCAACCTAGAGGGGTGGGATGGGGAGGGAGACGGGAGGGAGGTTCAGAAGTGAGGGGGTATATGTATACCTATGGCTGACAGGTTTGACAGAAAACAAAAAAATTCTGTAAAGCAATTATCCTTCAATAAAAAAATAAAAAAGAATAACCAGCAAGGACCTGTATAGCACAGGGAGCTCTGCTCAATGTCATGTGGCAGCCTGGATGGGAGGGGAATTTGGGGAAGAATGGATACATGCATATGTTTGACTGAGTCCCTTCACTGTTCGCTTGAAACAATCACAACACTGTCAGTTGGCTATACACCAATACAAAATAAAAAGTCGAATAAATAAAATAAAAAGAGAGTAGGACACACCCCCCCACAAACCACGTGAGGATATAGTGAGAAGCTATGCATGCTGAGAGCTCAGTTGCTCGGTCACGTCCACCTCTTTGCAACCCTATGGACTGTAGCCCGCCAGGCTCCTTTGCCCATGGGATTTCCCAGGCAAGAATCCTGGAGTGGGGTGCCATTTCTTGTTACAGGGGATCTTCCCGACTCAGGGATCAAAACCACATCTGCGTCTCCTGCACTGGCAAACCAAGGAGAGGGGGCTTGGAAGAAACGAAACCTGCCCAGCACCTCAATCTGATTCACAGCCTCCAGAATTGTGAAAAATAAATCTCTGCTTTTTAAGCCACCCCATGTGTGGAATTCTGCTGTGGCAGCCCCAGCTGACTCACACTAAGTAAGCATATGTCCCAGTTTTCCAGGTGGTTTCCATATGTGTTCTCATTGAAAAATTAAATATTTTCAATTGTCCACTTTCTAAGAAAGAAAGGGCAACAGCAAGTGCTGTAGTGGGTCCTATTTAACCCTTATTTCCTTGGATGTGATCTCAAAAATAGCATTACCCTGTACCCTCCTGGTTGGGCACATCTGGGAGATGCAATAAAAAGGTTTTACTCCGCTAATCTGCCTTTTCTTCCTAACTTTTGGTTTCAAACTGTAACACGAGACTCTGGTTACCGTGACATCTCCTTACTCTTTGACTGCTGGAATGATCTCAGCGGGGCAGTTCCTGGAGTTTGAGTTCATATTTCTGAACATGACCAAGACCAAGGAAATGAAACATTGGCTCCTGAAGCCCTGCAGCTCAGAGTTCAGGTAGCTCCCCCTTGTCATGGAAAATGGAGACCTGGTCTGTTTTCCTGCAACGACTCCATCACCCACTGTCACATTACTTCCTCAGCTGTGGATCTGGTACACTGGAATTAACCAGTGTTGAGAAGATTTTGACTGAGGAGATGATGATGGGTATTTTAATTAGGTAACTTAAATAACAAAACTGAGGATTTAGGAGTTGGATAGATTAATAGGTGAGAAACTAGATAGAGGAAATAAAAGATGCTGTAATAGTTCAAGCTTGCAAAAAATACTGAAGGTTTGATATAGAATTTGGTAATGCAAAGGTCTGAGAAATTGAAATGCATCTGCAATGCATTTCAAATGAAATTGACAGGATTTGAAAACCCTTTTGTGATAATAACTGGTGCCTTTTGGGAGAGGATGTAAGCTTGTGTATGTGAAAGAACTGACAGAGTTGGCCCTTTTTAATCTATTGCTCTTATTTGATAATTCTAGTTCTATATTCCATTATAATTTTTTGCAAAAGGCTATTGTTAAATTGATCAACTTCATGTTAAATCTTTTTTTTGGTCTCATTCTAGGAGTATTAATTTTACTTTTTATTTTTAATCAATTGTTATTGGCATATAGTTTCTTTACAATGTTATGTTAGTTTCTGCTGTATACCAAGCGAACCAGTATTCAGTTTGTGAATCCCCTGTTTTGGATTTCCTTCCCCTCCAGCTCACCACCGTTCCCTGTGCTGTTCAGCGGGTTCTTGTTAGTTACCTATCTTATCAACAGTGGTGTATATGCATCAATCCCAATCTCCCAATTCGTCTCACCTTCTCTTCCTCCTGGATGTCCACACGTTTATTCTCTATGTCCCTGTCTCTACTTCTGCTTTGTAAATAGGTTCATTAGTACCATTTCCCTAGATTCCACACGTATGCATTAACATACGATATTTGTTTTTCTCTTTCTGACCTACTTCACTCTGTATGACAGAATCTTTTCTTTCATATGTGATCAAAGTAAATTCCCTTAGATGCCTATATCTTTGGATGACAGTAGGAGTTCAATTTCCAGGAAAGGAAATCAACTTCAGACATTTAAAAAAGCTGAAATACCATCATACAACAACATCCTCCTTGTGGAATCACAAGTGTGTTGAGTTTAAGCAAACATAATTAGGCCTGGAAATCAAACTAAAATATGGAGGATGCTCTTTGTGTCCTGAGACATTTCCTTCTTGGCAAATCAGACAGAAAACATGTGTGATTTATGAGAATGCTGACTAAATTACCCTTCAGCAACCACCTTTTCATGGTATCACTTCTCCAAAACCCACATGAGCTGTCACAATCAGGCAAGGAAAGTTTTTCACAAAAGGCTTTAATAAAATGAAATCAAGTAAAATTTTAGAATTGATACAAGGAACATTGCAATCATTAGGTGTGATAATCCTGGGAAAACTTACTGATTTACCCTCATGATCCTTTAAGTCAGACTATTTCCAGATGGCTCATTGGTAAAGAATCTTCCTGCAACGCAGGAGGTGCATGTTCTATCTCTGGGTCAGGAAAATCCCCTGGAGGAGGAAATAGCAACCCACACTAGTATTCTTGCCTGCAAAATTCCACGGACAGAGAAGCCTGGCAGGGTACAGTCTATGGGGTCTCAAAGAGTTGGATAAGACTAAGCCACTAAATAACACATGCATCCAAAATAGGTTGAAAATTTGGTTTCTATTGTTTGTTTGGACACCAAAGAATCAATTGTATATACACTTCTGCAGCTGGCTAGATATGGCTGTTGTGACAAAAGATGTTTGTAGTGTATCTTTGGTTTCTCAGCTTTACACGTATTAGAAAATAAAGGGACCCTGATTTGGTGAGATAGCAGTAGAGACAGTAGCAAAAATAAGTGTCCTGGATCCTCATAAAATGACTCTCCACTCTTTTTCCCCTGTTCTCCTGCTGATACATGAGGGAACTTGGCAGATAGGAAATGTGGAGAGGCCTGGCTACTAGAGTACCATATGCAAATGGACTCAGCGAATTGATTCCACCTCTCATGTGTTTCCACTTAAATCAGGAAAAGCACATAAGAGGGGAAGTGTTCTACCAGCATGAGTCTCAGGGAAACATGCCTCCAAGACATTTCAGCACAATTTTTTCAGCCAAGGTCAGATGAAGGGAAAAGCCAATCAATACACCTAAGTCACATGAGAAAGAGAATCCAACACAAGAGTGTGTGTGAGGGTCTCCCTGGAGATCCCTGCCAGCTTCCCTGAGATTACAGAGACAGACTCAGGCAGAAGCATTATCCTCAGGGGTCCATGGAAATTGCCAGGCTTTGTTTGAAAGCAAGTGTCATGATATCGCAGCCCAGAAATTTCCCTGGATTTCTTGAGGGTTGAACAATTTGGGATGATAAAAGCTCCATCATGTCACAGTGTACACATATATCAAAACATCACATTGTACACCTTAAATATATATAATTATTATTTGTCAGTCATACCTCAGTAAAGCTGGGGGAAAACAGTAATACGTATTCACTGTGGATATTTTGAAAATGATCAGCTATCATCTGACATCTTGGAGAAAGTCATTAGTAACCTGTTAGCTTTCTACTTCCTGTTATTTGCAGGCATAGACATGTTCATATATGTAAAGTTTCTGTTGTCATTGCTGTTGTGTGGAACCATTTTAAAAGTCTTTACTTGTCACAGTATTGTTTCTGTTTTCTATTTTGGTTTTTTGGCCACAAGGCATGTGGGATCTTATTTCCCCCACCAGGGATTGAATCTGCACCCATTGCATCCGAAGGTGATATCTTAACCATTGGACCACCAGGGAAGTCCCAGTGATGTAAAATTTTTTATCATGCTTTTTGAACTTATTATTTACATCACAATCCTTTATAATCACAAAAATTGTTACAAAATATGATTGTAATGACTGTATAAATGTTTGTATCATAATATTTTTAAATGATTTTTGCTATCATTGGATATTTAAATTGTTTCTAAGTTTCCTTTATTATTATAGCAATGAATGATTTTTGAATGTACAGCTAGCTCATATTTGATGATTTTTAAAGAATATGTTCCAAGAGAATTGCTGGAGAAAGTGTATATTCAGTTCAGTTCAGTTCAGTTGCTCAGTCGTGTCCGACTCTTTGCAACCCCATGAACCGCAGCATGCCAGGCTTCCCTGTGCATCACCAACTCCTGGAGTTTACTCAAACTCGTGTCTATTGAGTTGGTGATGCCATCCAACCATCTCATCCTCTGTCATCCCCTTCTCCCACCTTCAATCTTTCCCAGCATCAGGGTCTTTTCAAATGAGTCAGCTCTTCCAATCAGGTGGCCAAAATATTGGAGTTTCAGCTTCAGCATCAGTCCTTCCAATGAATATTCAGGACTGATTTCCTTTAGGATGGACTGGTTGGGTCTCCTTGCAGACCAAGGGACTCTCAAGAGTCTTCTCCAATACCACAGTTCAAAAGCATCAATTCTTTGGCAGTCAGCATTCTTTTCTTTTTTTTTTTCTTGACTCACAATAGCTTCACTTTATTTATTTATTTATTTTTCATTTCTTTTTATTAGTTGTAGGCTAATTACTTTATAATATTGTAGTGATTTTTGCCATACATTGACATGAATCAGCCATGGATCCACATGTGTTCCCCATACCAATCCCCCCTCCCACCTCCCTCCGCATCCCATCCCTCTGGGTCTTCCCAGTGCACCAGCCCTGAGCACTTGTCTCATGCATCCAACCTGGGCTGGTGATCTCTTTTACCCTTGATACTATACTTGTTTCAGTGCTATTCTCTCAGAACATCCCACCCTTGCCATCCATACATCACTACCAGAAAAAGCATAACGTTGACTAGACGGACTTTGTTGGCAAAGTAATGTCTCTACTTTTTAATATGCTGTCTAGGTCGGTCATAACTTTTCTTCCAAGGAGCAAGCATCTTTTAATTCCATGGTTGTGGTTACCATATGCAGTGATTTTGGAGACCCAAGAAATTAAGTCTCTCACTGTTTCCATTGTTTCCCATCTATTTGCCATGAAGTGATGGGACCAAATGCCATGATCTTACTTTTCTGAATGTTGAGTTTTAAGCCAACTTTTTCACTCTCCTCTTTCACTTTCATCAAGAGACTCTTTAGTTCTTCTTCACTTTCTGCCATGAGGGTGGTGTCATCTGAGGTTATTGATATTTCTCCTGGCAATCTTGATTCCAGCTTGTGCTTCATCCAGCCCAGCGTTTCTCATGATGTACTCTGCATAGAAGTTAAATAAGCAGGGTGACAATATACGGCCTTGACATTCTCCTTTTCCTATTTGGAACCAGTCTGTTGTTCCATGTCCAGGTCTAACTGTTGCTTCCTGACCTGCATACAGATTTCTCAAGAGGCAGGTCAGGTGCTCTGGTATTCCCATCTCTTTAAGAATTTTCCCCAGTTTGTTGTGATCCACACAGTCAAAGGCTTTGGCATAGTCAATAAAGCAGAAATATATGTTTTTCTGGAACTCTCTTGCTTTTTCGATGACCCAATGGATGTTGGCAATTTGATCTCTGATTCCTCTGCCTTTTCTAAACCCAGATTGAACATCTGGAAGTTCACAGTTCATGTACTGTTGAAGTCTGGCTTGGAGAATTTTGAGCATTACTTTACTAGTGTGTGAGATGAGTGCAATTGTGCGGTAGTTTGAGCATTCTTTGGCATTGCCTTTCTTTGGCAAACCATTCAGTATCACAGTAATCCAAGTCTATGCCCCAATCAGTAATGCTGAAGAAGCTGAAGTTGAATGCTTCTATGAAGACCTACAAGACCTCCTAGAATGAACACCCAAAAAAGATGTCATTTTCATTATAGGGGACTGGAATGAAAAAGTAGGAAGTCAAGAAACACCTGGAGTAACAGGCAAATTTGGCCTTGGAGTACAGAATGAAGCAGGACAAAGCCTAATAGAGTTTTGCTAAGAGAACACAAACACCCTCTTCCAACAATGCAAGAGAAGACTCTACACATGGACATCATCAGATGGTCTATACCAAAATCAGACTGATTATATTCTTTGCAACCAAAGATGGAGAAGCTCTATACAGTCAACAAAAACAAGACCTGGAGCTGACTGTGGCTTGGATCATGAACTCCTTATGCAAAATTCAGACTTAAATTGAAGAAAGTAGGGAAAACCACTAAACCATTCAGATATGACAAAAATCAAATCCCTTATGATTATACAGTGGAAGTGAGAAATAGATTCAAGGGATTAGATCTGATAGACAGAGTGCCTGAAGAACTATGGATGGAGGTTCATGATATTTTACAGGAGACAGGGATCAAGACCATCCCCAAGAAAAAGTAATGCAAAAAGGCAAAATGGTTGTCTGAGGAGGCCTTACAAATATCTGTGAAAAGAAGAGAAGCAAAAAGCAAAGGAGAAAAGGAAAGATGTACCCATTTGAATGCAGAGTTCCAAAGAATAGCAAGGAGAGATAAGAAAGCCTTCCTCAGTGATCAGTGCAAAGAAACAGAGGAAAACAATAGAATGGGAAAGACTAGAGATCTCTTCAAGAAAATTAGAGATACCAAGGGAACATGTCATGCAAAGATGGGCTCAGTAAAGGAAAGAAATGTCAAGGACCTGACAGAAGAGAAGATATTAAGAAGAGGTGGCAAGAATACACAGAAGAACTATACAAAAAAGATCTTCATGACCCAAATAATCACGATGGTGTGATCACTCACCTAGAGCCAGACGTCCTGGAATGTGAAGTCAAGTGGGCCTTAGAAAGCATCACTACGAACAAAGCTAGTGAAGGTGATGGAATTCCACTTGAAATATTTCAAATCTTAAACGATGATGCTGTGAAAGTGCTGCACTCAATATGTCAGCAAATTTGGAAAACTCAGCAGCGGCCACAGAACTGGAAAACATCAGTTTTTGTTCCAATCCAAAGTGTATATTGTGAAGGTGATTGAAAATAAAATTTCATATCTCCCTTTAGAGTATTTGGTTTCTTTTACATTTTACTATTGGGATGTGAGGGTGATTCCTTAAGTGTTAGCTAATTCTGATATATATCATTACTAATCTTCCTGACCCAGAGATCCAACCCATGTCTCTGATGTCTCCTGCATTGGCAGGTGGGTTCTTTACCACTAGTGCCACCTGGGAAGCCCAGATCTCACTTACATGAGTAATCTAAAATAGTGAAGCCCACAAAAGCAGAGAGTAGAATGCTGTAGTGGGGAGATGGGTAATTGGGAGGTGGCATTAGTGGTAAAGAACCCACCTGTCAATGCAGGAGAGCTGAGACGTTGGTTCTATCCTTGGGTCAGGAAGATCCCCTGGAGGAGGGCATGGCAGCCCACTCCAGTGTTCTTGCTTGGACAATCCCCATGGATGGAGGAGCCTGGCGGGCTATAGTCCATAGCTATAGTCTCAAAGACTCGGACACAGCTGAAGCGACTGAGCATGAACACATAGTCAAAAGGTACAAGCTTTCAGTGATGTAAGATGAAAAATTCCTAGAGATTTCCTGCTCAGATTGTGCCTGTAGTTAACAATACTACTATTGTTAGTGGTATCTACTTAAAATTTTGTTAAGAAGGTAGATCTTATGTTAATCGTTTTATCACAAATAATAATAATAATAATGACAGGAGGAAACTTTTTGAAGGTGATGGATATATTTATGGCATGGATTGTGGTGCTAGTTTTGTGGGTATATGCCTATCTTCAAATTCACCCAATTGTATACACTAAGTAGGTACAGTATTTTGTACATCAATTATACACTCAATCAGTTCAGTTGAGTTGCTCAGTCATGTCCAACTCTTTGCGACCCCATGGACTGCAGCACACCAGGCTTCCTTGTCTATCACCAACTCTTGGAGCTTGCTCAAACTCATGTCCATGGAGTCGGTGATGCCATCCAAACATCTCATCCTCTGTCGTCCCCTTCTTCTCCTGCCTTCAATCTTTCCCGGCATCAGAGTCTTTCCCAATGCATTAGTTCTTTGCATCAGGTGGTTAAAGTATTGGAGCTTCAGCTTTAGCTTCAGTTCTTGCAGTGAATATTCAGGATTAATGAAGTGGTCTTAAAAAGTGTGTGTGTGTGTGTATTTGTATTTCTTTCTGTGTTTATGGTCTCTCCTCTCTATAGCATATAAATACTATCAGGCAGAAACTGTATTTTATAGGCTAAGACACATATTTATTAAGCATCTAATAGATAATTAAATAAATAAATTACTAAATATGTGTCAGGCATAGAGCACAATGACTGCCATACATTAAGTGTCCAGTAAACAGTACCTGCTATTATTTTTGCTACACTGTGAAATGTTATTTATCCATCACTGGAGAGAAATTGAAATCTTGCTTTTTGTCACTTTTATCTTTCCCATCGCCTATCTTCTGGGTCCCTGTAATGCTAACCCTCTTTTTCAAATTTAAAAAATAGTAAACACGGTAAAAATAGTATCTCAGAGTGTATTTAAATATAAAACTTATTGTAAGCATAATTCATTCAGTAACCAACTCTAGTCTCTAATTAAAATAAAATTTGTGAGTTGAAAGACGCCTTTAATGACTTCCTGAGGTATTTGGGATTGACCGAAGGACATCATGGCTACCCTGTACAAGCAGCAGGCTGATGGATTGTTCCTGCCTTGAGATGGAGTTTGGACTATTATTTCATAGCTTACTTGGAAATCTAACCTTACCATCCATTACTCTTGGTATATCGGAATAGCTTTATGTTAAATATATATTCACATAAATGCAAATGATAGAGTACGTTTGAATTCTTAACAAAGGCTGCAAATAAAATTTAAAAGAGAAGGAATTACAGTAACAAATGAGCAGTGCTTCATTAGCAGCTGAGCTATTGGTTGATTAGCTGGTTTGCTTTGCAAAATGTAACAGCCAAGAATATGTTACCTTTGTGTGTCTTTAGTGATGTTGCTCTGCGCATGTCTGGGTTGGTGCAGCGGCGCATCATGGATGCCTTTTTTTCCCCCATAGGAAGGATGGAGCTGCTCACAGGCTGGTGGGTGGGAGGGATGTGACTAAAAGCAGCGTTTATAACCAGTGATTCTAAAGAAGGAAATAGGACATGCATGAAGAAAATGCACCCTGCAATAAGGTGGCTAATTCCATGGAAATACTAGTTGCAGAAGCCGTACTTGGCAGTGTTTCTTAACGCTCTGAGATCATGGAAATTTGTTTCCTTTTTAAGCAAAATGCACACGTGTGCCTATACCAATAATCTGAACACAATTTCAGGAGACTCATGGGTATATGCCCCCTCCATGGACGCTTGAAGATGTGAGGTTTCTTACATCTTGCAAAGCATTGATGATTTCAACAAAACAGAACTGTTTTTTTGTGAGTTTTCAGATAATGCAAAATGAACTGAGCTGGCCTTAGAAAGAAAAAAATTTTTTTTCTATGTAGTGACTTAGATTTTACAGTGTAATCTACCCAAGTCTTTCAGCATTTTTGAAATAGCAAAAGACAGACCCAGTAATTATTTTCAGGGCCACTGAAAAAATGTGGTTAGAAAAATATCCAACACTTGTAAATAAAGACAGAGGATGGTTACGAGTCCTTTAAATGTCATCCTAGGACACTGTTTCACAATCTTTCCCCTAAAGGTTATTTATCATCTAGCAAAATACACCTAAATTTCACTTTGTTACCCATTAAATAGAACCCACACACTGTGAAGTTACATGCTGACTTATGTATTTCTGCATCTGGTAAAAAGACAGTTCTAAAGATTACTTTTGTTTAATTAGCCTGTACAGTTCTACATAGTTGTGTGTGTGTGTGTGTGTGTGTGTGTGTGTGTGTGCTCAGTTGTGTCCAATTCTTTGCGACCTTGTGGACTGTAGCTCGCCAGGCACCTCCGTTCATCGGGTTGTCCAGGCAAGAATACTAGAGCAGGTTGCCATTTACTACTCCAGGGGATCTTCGAGGCCCAGAAATCAGACCTGCATCTCCCTCATCCCCTGCATTGGCAGGAGGATTTTTTTTTTTTTTTACCACTAATCTACCTGGGAAGCCCACATAGTTTTATATCTATTAAATTCATTTCAGCCTTTCTTGGACTGACTGACTCCATCAATCTTCAGTCTTTGAATTGTTCTATAAACCAGTTTCACCATCTTACTGGTCTCTCATGAATTAAGTTAAACAAATATTTGGCACGTGGTCCTTCTATATTTGTATGAGAGTCACAGATGCTGTAATTTGACATGCGGATGGTACTGCATCGTGATTTGAAGAGTCCTTTGCAGAGGAGAGTTTGCCTGGGAACCACGGGCGACAGATCTCAGATACAGGAGAGCAACTCCGTTATCAGAAGTGCTCTGCCATTGGTCATGAATACTGATGTAAGTAACTGGGAGGGGGCAGAACCAAGCTCACGGCAGAACCTGGGCTTGCAATGAGAGATTGAGAGCCTCCTTGAGAGGAAGATGGAAATGCCTTGTAGGGAGAGAGGGTCACTCAATATCTGAGGACAGAATCAGAATTCAGAAAGGCCTGGAAAACTGGAACACTGGGCTGAAAGAAACCACATGTCACACAAAAAAGGAAAACTACATCTGAGGGCTCATAGTATCCATTGCAAAATATTTGAATCCTTTGACTCTGCAGGCCCACATATGTAAATCTATCCCCAGTTAGTAATAAAAAATATGGGAGGAGATTTTTGCCCAAAAATGTTAATTGCAGTGTTGTTAAGAATAATGAAAAATTGGAAGCAATCGAAATGTCAACAATATGGGAATGATTAAGTAAATTGTAGAGCATCTAATTCTGGTTTTTTTTTCCCCTAACAAATCAAAAAGAACATGTATTGTGAAACATAGCACATAACAGAAAAGTGTACACTACATAAATGTGTGTGCAATTTACTGAATTATCATAAAATGAACAGCCAGATAACCACCAACTACACCAAAAAATGAAATGCTACCAGCACCTCATTAACTCTCTTCATATATTCCCTCCAGACCCCAAACCTCTAAAGTCTAAAATAATCATTAGTCTGAATTTTATGATAATCACTTAAAATGGTTTTGTTATGGTTTTATTACCTATGTATGTATTCCTCGACCCTATAGTTTAGCTTTGTCTTTTAAATTCTATTTAAATGGGGTTTTTTTGGTCTGTATACTTCTGCTCAACACAAATTGTTTCCTTTTTTAAAAAATTGAGAAATAATACAGATGCCATAAAATTAATCTATTTAAAGTGTACAAGTCAGTGGTTTTTAGTATCATTTCAAAGTTGCTCAGGCCATCATCACGAATTCCAGAACATTTCCCCCAGAGAAACCCTACATGTGTTTGTGTGCTCAGTCACGCCTGACTCTTTATGACTCCGTGGACTTCAGCCTGCTGCCAGCCTCCTCTGTCCATGGGATTCTCCAGGCAAGAATACTGGAGTGGGTTGCCGTTCCCTTCTCCAGGGGATCCTCCCCACCCAGGGATCGAACCCGAGTCTCCTGTGCCCCCTGCATTGGCAGGTGGGTTCTTTACCACTGAACCACCTGGGAAGCCATACCCATTAGCAGTCACTCCATGTTTCTCATTTCCCCAAGCTCCTGGCAATTACTAATCCACCTTCTGTCCTTGTGGATTTGCCTCTTCTGGATATTCCTGGATATAAAAGGAATCATACAGTATGTAACTTTGGTATCTGGCTTCTTTCACTTCATATACCATTTTTAAGGTAGTTCATTTTATAGTGTATATTAGAACTTGATTTCTTTCTGTGACTGAGTAACATTGCGTTGTAAGGACATACCACATTATACTTACCCATTCATGAGGGGATGGGCTTTTGGGTCATTTCCACTTTGGAGGATATTAGGAATAATGCTGCTATAAGCATTTGCATGCAAGTTTCTGCATGCATATATATTTACATTTCTCTTAAGTAGGAACAAAGGTGTGGAAACGCTGGATCATATGGAATTCTATATTTATTTATTTATTTTTAAAGATTTTTATTTTTTGGTGTGGACCATTTCAAAGTCCTCATTGAACTTGTTACAATATTGTGTCTGTTGTTTCTGTTCTGGATTTTTAGCACTGAGGCCTGTGGGATCTCAGCTCCCTGACCAGGCATCGAACCCATGCCCCCTTCACTGGAAGGTGAAGTCTTAACCACGGACCGCCAGGAATGTCCCTAGAACTCTGTATTTAACCATTTGAAGAACTGCCTCACTTGGTTTTTAAAGCAACTGCACTGTATTACATTCCCACCAACAATGTGTGTGGTGGTGGTGGTTTAGTTGCTAAGTCATATCTGACTCTTGCGACTCCATGGACTGTAACCCTCCAGGCTTCTCTGTCCATGGGATTTTCCAGGCAACAATATGAGAGTGGGTTGCCATTGCCTTCTCCAGGGGATCTTCCTGACCTCAGGATCAAACTCGAGCCTCTGGCATGCAGGAGGATTCTTTAACGCTGAGCCACCTGGGGGGCCAGGATCGTGAGAATAAAGTCACCAGGGAAAGGTCAGGAAGATTTAGTTTTCCCTTAGATTTAGGTCACTGGGTTACACGCTTGAGTCTGATGCTTACAAGTTCATTTGAACTTTAATCTCCTCATTTGTAAAACTGGGGAGTATGACCTACTGCAGAGCTTGTGGTGAGGATTAAATGAGATAATATTTGTGAGAGAAGTGAAAACTATTCCAGCAGAAGGGCTTATTAAGATGACCTAGAAAATATCCTCGAATCTGGGTCCCAAGTGAATGTTGCTACCAGGAGGTGTCTGCTCCTACCATGCCTCATGCACACCTCAAAGGTTCAGATTTAATTGGCCTTGAATGTTTTCTGAGCATCTGGGGTTTTTGAAAAACTCTCCAGGTGACCTCTTAGGCAGCCAGGGTAGCTTCATCCTATTACGAATAGTTAAAAGAGAAGAAGACTTCAAAATGATAGCTTTCAGATCTCTGTTTATCTCCATGGCTGCAACTGACAGCTTGGATTTTGCTTCCAGAAAGCTTAAAAAAAGAAACAAAAATCAGTGAATGTGTGAAAATAGTTCTTGAAATAACTCTCAGAGATGCTTGAATCAATGCGGTAGAAAAAAAAGATGAAAAAGCCAGCAGGCTTCTTTCACTGTTCTGGATTTTTTTTGTGCTGAAAATGAAATGCTCACCTAACCTAGATATGGCTTTTTAAATTCTCTTTTCAAGGTTTTTATTTCCTGTAGCAGTTTCTGCTACTGTTGCAAAATATATCTGCAATAACTAAGGTCTGAATATGTTTCAATGATGTAAAAGAGGATTATGTTTGTGGCAATTCCTGAAAGAAATGTATGTCTTCTGCAAGACAATCCAGCTGCCTCCATCCCCTGTCCACCCCCAACATGAATCTAACATGATTCTTTTGTTTCTTTCTTTGATTCCTTCTGACTCATCTCAGTGGTATTCTGATATAACTATCCAACAGTGTCACCTCATTGGAAATGAACCGTGGACCTAACAATTCTTCCTTATTACCGTCTTTCTTCCTATTCAGAAAAATAACACAGAGGATGTGAAGCCTGGCTTACACTATTCAAAAATTGATTGATTGATTCCATCTAGGGCAATCTTGAGGCTTCCCAGGTGGCTCAGTGGTAAAGAATCCACCTGCCAATGCAGGAGATGCAGGTTCAATCCCTGGGTCCAGAAGATCCCCTGGAGAAGGAGATGACAACCCAATCTAGTGTTCTTGCTGAGGAATCCCATTGACAGAGGAGAGGGCTAAAGTCTATGGGATCTCAAAGAAGTTGGACACGACTTAGCAACTAAACAACAATGACAGGGCAATCACATTTCAAAAAAAAAGTATATACTTTGACACCTGTTGTCATTATCTGGAGGGGGAAATAAAAGTCCTCTTCAACACTTGGATATAAATTGATAAGAGTCACACATGCACATGGGTTATAATTAGTCATCTGAGGTATCAAGTCTTACGCGTGTTCCTATAATGGGAATTTGAGAGACATCCACAACTCTAGTCAAGATGGAGAGTAATCTTCAGGAGGGTAAAACATGAAAATGATTTTATTTAATTCAAAGAGTCATAAATATTACATCTTCATTTCCAAGTTTATCTTAGAAAATTAATATCACCTTGTTCCATTCAGTGCCTTTTCTCTTGAAATCTTTTTTTTTTATTACTATTATATTGCTGGCCTTACCCTTAATTTTATTTTATATTTTAAATTTATATTTGTTTATGAAAACTTTCTAAATTCCTTTAAATTTTCTATTTTTTTACTTTTTAAAAATTCATTTATTTTTAATCGAAGGATAATTGCTCTACAATACTGTCTTTTTGTTGCTTCGAGAAAATGCCATATTTTTTTTGCTTTAAAAAAACTTTTGTATCCAACCTTCCTACATTTTCGCCTCCACCCCCATTCCCATCCCCATCCCCCCCCCAAAATAGCTGGAAATATGACAGGAGTTGCATTAAAAGAATAGATTATGTTTTAGAAGAACAATAATTGATTAAGGATATTGACTTTCTGCATATAGGAATATGGTGTGTCTTTCCATATATAAAATATTTTCTTTTTTTCCCCTAGATCTTTCATGTCCTCCAATAAAAGGCTTAAAAATGTCCCCTCTAAATTCTGTATGATTTTTAAATTCTGTGAAGTTTTGCCTTGTACTTTGATTCATTTTCATTTGTTATTATGAGTTGGGTCTGAGGACTCTGACTGCAGATGATCACAGAACTAGCTAAAGCCACAGCAATGACTCTAGAGAATGGCTCTCAAAGAGACTCCTTTCTGTGGCAAAGTTTGATAGCTTGTGTAAAAAGTCCAAGATAGTGTGAGACGATTCCTGCACCAGGAAGGAGGCCCTGCCATATCAGGCAGAGCCCAAGGCACAGGCCAAAAGTGAGGCTGTTACAGGGGTTCCCATGGGCCCCAGGTCCATCTCCTCCCTTAGGGCCAGTCAAATGTGAACAGAACCTGTTTTTTTTCTGGCCTCACTCTGCAGCATGTGGGATTTTAATTCCCTGACCAGGGATCGAACCTGTGCCCCTTGCATTGCAAGAGCAGAGTCGTAACCACTGGACCTCCAGGGAAGTCCTGGGACTGGTCAGATTGAATAGGGTCTGGTTATCTATAGGGAGAGCCTCAGCTGTTTTCAAGTGATCCAGTAAGAATCCATTCACCTATTTCTGAGGAAAACACAGGGGGAGGATATAAGGCTACACACATTTAAGAACCAAAGGCGGAAACGACAAAACATTCCAGGGTATAAATATACAAATAGCATGCAAATGTCATGATAGAAACATACTTCTGGGAATTTTTTTTTTTTTTGGGAAGAAAAATGAAATCAAGACATTGAATTTTGCTGTGAATTTTTTAAAATAAAATTTAAAAAATTGCTTTATTTACTTTGAGGTTATATTATTCATTGCTAAAAGTTTATGACAATAAATAGTTTCTCATTTCAATTGATCTCTTTCCAATAAATTACTTCATTTATATCATTAAACTGTTCACCTTTATTTTCAAATGTAATACTCATCTGTCTAATACAAATCCATTTGTTTCCCTTGTTTTTAAATATTCTTTTTTAAATAGTATAAAGTTAGGTTTACATTTTTCACAAGTCTGTGAGGTTGTCTTTTACATAAATGTTTTCATCTATTTACATTTGTTTTTCCGATATCGTTTGAAAAGTTTGTTTAGGTAGATATATATGTATATTAGGTCTCTACTCAATTATAATCAGATTTGCAGTGAAAAATTTAATTTTAGTTTTTATCTAGTTTTTCTGGCTCCCCCACTTTCACTGAATTGCTGGAGGCAGGTAAGGAACTTAATAAAATTTCATGCATATTCCCTTTTCTTTTGGTTAAATGGTTAATCTTTCATATTCCACCTCTACCCACGTATATGAACGTGAGGGACAGAACATCCTTCTTAGATTATCTTTGAGAGTTTTTAAAACACATAAAAGTAATTTGGAAGTGAGTTTCTCTAATAAAGCAATATTTCTAAAACAAAAACAAAGAGCAAAGATGCACTGACAACAAATGCAGAACTATTGAAAAGCTTACACTAAGTGTTCATACTTTAAATAATTACTTAACCTGAAGATGTAAGCCATGCTTTTAAACTCAGATAATATGATACTAGATACAGTTAAAAATGAATGCTCTTCTATTTTTCTTTCTGTTTATATTCCACAGATAAAGGCACTGTTAACACTTTGTGTTTTTTTTTTCCCCATTTATTTTAATTATTTGCAGGCTAATTACTTTACAATATTGTAGTGGTTTTTGCCATACATTGACATTAATCAGCCATGGATTTACATAGAGTGGATTTTCTGTTTATGCATATGTGAATATACTGTGTATTTAAATGTGTTCATATGCTGATATCTGTTGTATTTCCTTTTATATGACTTCATATGACTTATGTGTTTCATGGTTCCCTTTGGTTTGTATCTTGGTTCATGGTATTAATATATATTTTTGTCTTATTTTTTGCTTTAAATTCTTTAAATGTTTTCAATTACTTGCTTTATATTTTGCAAGTGAAGTGAGTGAAATCACATCACTTGAGTATCCAGTTCAGGCAAATTCATTTCTGAGACTGGAGAGAAAGAGGCTGAGAGAATCCTTTTATCTGTTCATTTGCCTTCCCAAGGACTTTTCCCCAAATGCCAGAAGGAGAAGAAAGGCATCACTTTAAATGTACAGAACAATAAAGGAAAAAGTAAATCATGTCTTTTGAACTTCAAGGGCCTGATTTCTAATAATTTGAAGGAGACAGTTTCCCCCCGCCCCCCCCCAGGGTGGATTTGGCTGCACACTTTTTCTTTCAACCTTTTGCACCAAGTTTAGATTCTCACTCCAGCATCAGATGCAGTCCATTGTAGTGCTGAATTCCTCAGAAGCCTTTTAAAAGGCTGTTTTTATGATTTTTGTAGCCAAGAATGAAATGTAATCTTTACTCTCTCACCTAACTGAGGCATTCATTTAGGAAGGAAAAAGACGCCAGGGGCGCTGGCATCAGAGGGCCAGGTCAGGGCCATGCTGTGCTTTAGCACATCTGCTAGAGAAGCAGGCTCCCTCTTCAAGGGCAAATGACATGTATCATCTCACTAATGCTTGCCAGTCCCCCCAGAAGAATAGGAACTGTGCTCACCTCCCTGCTCCTATCACATCCTGTGTGTTATTGTTTAGTCACTAAGTTGTATCTGAGCCTTCTGTGACTGCCAGGCTCCTCTGTCTATGGGATGTCCCAGACAAGAATACTGGAGTGGGTTGCCATTTCCTTCTCCAGAGGAGCTTCAGAAAGATGAAAATGGCAACCCACTCCAGTATTCTTGCCTGGGACATCCCATGGATAGAGAAGGTTGGCAGGCTACAGCCCATGGGAGTCACAAAAAGTTGAACACGACTTAGCGAGTAAACAACAACAACGACTTATACTTGGAGAACACCCAGTCTCAGGAAGCTTTTTTTCCCCCTAAATTCTGCTTCTTTAACAAGATCTCAAAGAAATGCATTCACATCCTCATATGGTTATCCAAACATGACTTGGGAAAAAAAATCCTGAACCTAGTGGCTTTCTGATCTCAGCTAGCTCATCAGAAATAGAGTCAAGGGCAAATTAACAGCTCCTATAAGCTTTCATGGTTTAGATAAAGATGGGGACATTTTTACTAACTTGCTAAGCATCGCCCAACAGAGTAGACCTTGAAAGACACACGTGTTCTTTTATCAGTCATTATCTAGGGCAGTGCTTCTCAAAATAGGGCTTTGAGCCCCTCCTGAAATATTTGTCACTGACCTGCAGTGAGATAAATATAGGAATTGGAAGTAATTGTAAGAACTTTTGCAGTAATCGGACAGAGTAATTTTATGTCTGTTTAAACATCAAAACAAATCTCTGAGGATTATATTTTGTACCTTTTTTTTAGAAGACTTTTTTTATGTGGACTGTTTTTAAAGTCTTTATTGAATTTTGCTACAATATTGCTTCTGTTTTTTATGGTTTTTGGTGTTTTGCCCATGAGGCATGTGAGATCTCAGCTCCCTCCCCGACCATGAATCAAACCCACATCTCCAGCATCGGAAAATGAAGTCTCAACCATTGGACCAACCAGGGAAGTCCCTATTTTGTATCTTTTAAATTTCATCTCTATAACAATTCACTTTTGTTATCTTTTCCAAGATGATTGGTCACTGATGCATTGGGTGGAAAAAGACTTCTTTCTCTCCACACAGAATTTGAGAAATGCCGGTGCATAAAGTGTTCTAATATTGCCTGATTGCAGTGGAGTGGGAGCTTATGGTGAGTTGTAAATGGTGACTTTAAATACTGATTTGGAAGTCATTTGGGAAGAAATTCACATCGAGAGAAGATTATGCTAGCAAATAACAGACAAAGTGCAAAAGCAGTTATCTCTGCCGTGTAGCACACATTTATAGTCATTGTTCAGTCATTCTGGATTTTCTATTACAAACTTGAAATTGCAGGAGAGGAAAATGCCCTGGACACAATGTCTTGATTTTATCTATCCACTAACACAATTCAACGTGCTAGATTTTTGTTCATAACCATGGAAAATATATGCCATTAGCATAAATTATGTATGCAGATGAAAATGTGCACTAGCTCTTCTTAATAACCATTTTTAAAGTTCACACACCCCTGCCTAGCTTTCCAAGAAATACATGCGGTAGGAACATGATTAATCAGGCTCCATTTGTTTTCAACCTCCAAGAGTCAGAGTGAAGGAAAGTCATTGATTTTTCTGCTTTCGAAAAACTTTATTTGGTATAAGTCATTCTTGTTAATAAAGTTGAAAGTACACATTAACAGGATAAAAGGTTGGTTGGGTGGCTTCAGGAAAAAACTAGATGATTTCACAGTGCTGGAAATAGAGTCGTCAGACCACCTGCGACAGAAAAATTTACTTTGAGGAAAAGCCTTGTAACTTTGCCCTGATTTCTCCTCTTAGATTATGTTCACAACACACAGATGGTGAAGGCTCAGGAAAAAATGTGCACGTTCTGACTTCCTTACACACCAGACATAAAATGCATTGGAGAGATTTTTATTCTCCTCCAGATTAAATTTCATGTGACCACCTGAAGACTCACTATCTTGGTGAAATGAAACATGGCAATGTTTCTCAAGTTTACAAGACTGAGTGTTCTTTCCAGGAAATAACAGAACACAGCACAGCTTCAGGGGAAGATGGAGCAGAGAGCATCTTTTAAAGGGACACTGGACCACCTGGTCACCACTGTGTACTCTTCTCTTATTGAGTTAGATAATGGGATACTGCAAAATTTACATATTTATTAAATTTCATAAAAAAGTAGTGGGGTGGCTTCACTTTGCCTACTGTGGGAAAGCATAGGTTATTTAATATTCAATAATGTTGGAGAAAGTCCCTGAAAAGAATTGCTTTTTTAATCACAAAGAGTAGGACATGACTTCGCAACTGAACACCGACAGACTTGGGAGGGAGTTGGGAGGTGGGGGAAAAACAAGTAAATCAATTAAGAAAGTCATGGGAAAAGAATACAAAAACATACATCGCTGACTCTCATTATAAGGGTTAAAATTTGGAACAAAGTTACAATATCCAAGAAACACTCAGTTCACCCGAAGAAGGAAATGCACCCCACAGTTAGAGACACATATTCAAGGAGACACTCGCCAAGATGTGCACTGTAACTGTCATAATGCAAAATCTGAAAACAACTCCAAGGCTGAACAATAGTAGAACAAGCTAATTTGTAGCAAAATGTACAGATATACTACATTTTGTATGGATAGTATAACACAGTAAAAAATGAATACAATTATATATAAAACATATATTAACTATAACAGATATTGGACAAAGGAAAGCAAGTTGTAGAATATGTACAGTCTGATAGTTTATATGAAATTTAAAGTCAAGGAAACAATTATTTCTACAAAGAGAAGCTGGACAAAGACATATACCAGTTTCAAGATGGGGTCATTACTACTGGGGAAGAAAGGTAAAACAGACAATGAGATTAAAGGTTCAACTCTACCAGTGATGATTTGTTGCTTAAAAAACATGGAAAACTGTTGACATGTGTCAAATACTATTCTCTGTATCATAGGCTTCCCTGGAGGCTCAGATGGTGAAGAGTCCTCCTGAAATTGAGGAGACCTGGGTTTGACCCTTGGGTCAGGAAGATTCCCTGGAGAAGGGAATGGTGCCTCACTCCAGCACTCTTGCCTGGAGAATTCCTTGGACAGAGGAGCCTGGGGGCTACAATCCATGGGGTTGCAAAGAGTCGGACATTACTGAGCAACTATTGGACACAACTGAGCAACTAATACACACACACATTCTCTGTATCATTTGAATATTTGAAAGCCTTTATAATAAAACTATATTTTAAAGAGTAAGTTCCATTCACTTGTTTGTTAATCCATGAAGTTTGTTCCTTTCATTCCTGACTTTTCACATTTCCTTTAAAAACTCACATTTTCATTAAAGCAGGAAAAACAATACTCAGACAGAAATTGAACTCAGTACTTAATAAAATTAATCCATATCTAGGCACTGCTTCATTTTGAAATAAATTCTCTGGATCACCTGAAATATAATTCAGCCACATGTAGTGAAAATTCCCAATGGTTTCTGAATCAAATAGACCCAGAATTAAACTGCGATCCCCCAATTTCCTAACTGAATAATAGAGGATTTATTTAACAAATTGAGCCTGGTTCACTGAATGTTAAAGTGATTTGGCATAATTTGATGATTATTACAAAGACCAAATAAAATGTAGGTTAAAATGCCTAGCACATTTGGTATTCAAAGATAGTGATAAATTAATCACAGATAATATCCATTGAGATCTTCACTATTTCCTACTGCTTTCTGTGCATTTAATCTCCTCAACAACCTTGTAAATTAGATACATCTATGATGCCCTTCCTTTTCTGATACAATTAAACAACTTGCCAACAGTTAGTATTTAGAATTTAAATTCAAATTTATCTGACACCAAATTCTGTGTGCATAAACACTAACCTACAGAATGAGAAAACTATATCTGTATCTACACATATATACCTATGTTGTTGTTGTTTAATCGCTAAGTCACGTCTGACATTTTGCAACCGCAGGGCACCTCTTTCCATGGGATTTTCCAGGCAAGAATACTGGAGTGGGTTGACATTATCTTCTCCAGAGGATCTTCCCAACCCAGGGATGGAAGCTGTGTCTCCTGATTAGCAGTCAGATTCTTTATCACTGAGCCACCTGGGAAGCCCCTATCTGTATCTATATCATCTGTACCTATCTATCTATCTATCTATCTATCTATCTATCTATATACAGTTTTAGAAGAAGTCTGTCACTTTTGTGGTTCTGACCTGGATCTCAATGAACATATCTAAGCTACACCATCTAACTCAGAATCCTATCTTGGTAAGACTTGACTCATCACTGATGTTGAGCCCACCTTGGTTTCTACATCTAATTTCTTAAGGAGTGAACAATATTTTTGGAAATTTAAAACCAAACTCAAATAATGAGATAGTCCAGGAACCCCAGGCATCACCTATGAGGGTGGGTATTCAGGGGATTTGAGGCAGAAAATATTGGTGAGTCTTACCAGAAGGATGTTAGTCCAGCTCCATGGAATGCTTCACCTCCACCCTACTTTCCAACCTGACCACCGCTTACCTTGGAGAACAGGACAGTATCTTCTGGGGCTGCTATTTCTCCTTCAACACTTGGCAGCATTTGATCATCCTCCCTCCTGCTCGTGTGGGCTGATGCTCAACAAGGCTACTCTGTCCTCGTTTCCGTGGAACCGTCTCTTCCCCCATCTGCTCACCAACAATCTAATGGTTAGACTTTCATTTTGTCTCTGCTTCCCCACATCTTTTTCTGAGGCTGGTTATATTCTCTCCTCAGCTCTTATAGTGCTTTCATTAAGCACTAACGGGAACTTCTCACAGTGGGAAAGCAAAACACATACTGACTATAGTGTATATACGATATTTAACTTTAGTATGGGACCACTAGAATTACAGGTCCCTCCTCCTCTTTCTTTTGCTCTTTGTTCTTCTTCTGCCTTATATTTTGCAGAATTTCAAAAAACCTATTTGCAGGGCAAGAATAGAGATGCAGACGCAGAAAATGGACTTGTGGACACAATGGTTGGGAAGGAGAGAGTGGGATGAATTGAGAGAGCAGTATTGACATATCCATACTACCATGTGTCAAATAGACAGCTAGTGGGAAGCTGCTGCATAACACAGGGAGCTCAGCTTGGTGCTCTGTGATGACCTAGAAGGTCATGACCTAGTGGGATGGGGGGTGTCGGGTGTTAGGTTCAAGAGGGAGGGAATATATATATATATATACACACAGCAAATTCACTTTATTGTACACCAGAAACTAACACACCATTGTAAAGCAATTATGTTCCAGTTTACAAAAAATAAGAAGTAAATACCTACTGCAAAAAAATAAATTATTTTTCATAATATGAGAACACAGGCTTCAGTTTACTGCATTTCCTTTCCCAGATAATAGTCACTAAGCATATACTATACCAAGATTGAAACTGAATACTGGCCCATTCTCTGGCATACCTCACACCCAGTAAGACCTGGCTAAATCCTCTTCTTGACTGCCTGTTGTCAGTGACATCATTCAGAATTCCATGATCTCACTCATTTCAGCCAGAGTTATATTTTTATTACTTATTTATTAATTTTAATTCTTTTTGGCCTTGCCACACAGCATGTGGGATCTTAGTTCCCTGATCAGGGATCGAACCTATGCCCACTGTAGTGGAAGCACTGAAGTCATGAAGTCCTAACCACTGAACCACCAGGAAGTCCCAGAGTTATATTTTTTAAAATGCAGTTCTGGTCACTAAAAGGTTGGGTAGATCTTGGTAATTCTCCATAGTCTGAAGAATTAAGTGAGGTGTCATTATCTATACTTGTATGTGTATTAAGAAAGCCCTTTTATATCATCTAAACAAATGACTACTCCAGAACTTGAAAAATTTTTATTTGTGTATAGGCTCATTTTTTTTGTGTGTGTTATAGGCTCATTTATATCTTATGTTTAGGATCATCAATGTTTATATCACATAGAAAGAGAGACTAGTGAAGTAGAAATAAAGTGTATAATAGAAAGAATGAGGTCAAAATTTAGTTCTTCAATAGATGAAGTCTTACATGTAGAAGACAAAGCTATAAAACTTTTAAAGGAAAATACAAGAGAATATGGTTATGACTTGGGCATATGGGAAGAATTCTTACCCAAGACACAACGCACACTCTAGAGAACAAAGCTGATACACTTCACTACATTAAATTAAGAATTTGTGTTTAACAAAAGGCCCATTAATAAAGTGATGGGACAATGTATACAATCCAGAATATATAAATAGTTTTAACTGATGAATTAGAAAAAGAAAATTGCTCATAGAAAAAATAGGCAAAATTTTGAACAGGTATCAAATAGAAAGAGGCTTCCCAGATGGCTCAGTTTTAAAAAGATCCACCTGCCAATGCAGCAGATGAGGGTTTGATCCCTGGGTCTGGAAGATCCCCTGGAGAAGGAAATGGCAACCCACTCCAGTATTCTTTCCTGGGAAATCCTATGCACAGAGGAACCCAGCAGGCTACGGTCCATGGGGTTGCAGAGTCACACATGACTGAAGTGACTAAACAACAACAAGAACAAAATATGAGTAAATATTGAGATACTATGAAAGGCAATTAACAGCTCCTGATACACAGTAAAAAATGTTAGTTGATATTAGAGTTACCATTAATAAAAGCATATTGTGGCATATGTGATAAAGCAGAGTGTTTTCATAGAACTAATTAAAAAATAAGTGAATAAAAAGATGAGACAGTATAGTAACTTGGGAAAAGAAAGAAACCAAAAATTTAAGGAAAACAAAAGTTAAGAATTTAGAAGTTAAATATAAGGAAATTGAGGTGTGAGGCAAAAGAATGCTATATCAGGACCTCGATGGGTAATATTAAAAGTTTAAAACATTAACAGTCTATGGAGAAATTAAAACAATCACAAGAGATAAAACCACTTGCTCCTAACTTACAGTGATTTAATTATGTCAAGGTTAAACTACCGAAGGGCGAATAATAAAAATTAAAAGAAGATAAATAACTAAAAGGAAACATAAAGCAAATTAACAAATTAAAAATATGAGGAGCTCACTTATTATTGAAAAAAATATGTATTTGAATTTTTGTCTGTCCCAGGAAAAGTGCTCACTGCTGGAAATGAAAGCTCAGACATCAAAGGACATAAAAATGATGCTGAGATTAAATTATTAAAGGGTAAATAATAAAAGATATAAAATATTTAAAGGACAAATAGACACAAATTTTAAAGGATTGTAAAAATGAGAGATAAAACGGATTATGAAATCCTGAAAGCTTAATAGGTTAAAGTGAGATGAGACAAATTAAGGCACTTTAAAAGAAATATATTAGTCCAACATTAAGAAAACAAAAAGCTTAGTGGTAAGAGCACACTTTGGGAGTGATCACTTACTGATGGTATGGCCATGAGCACACCACTAATCTGCCTCCTATTTGTCAGATTTGCAAAAAGTGGATAATCATGGTTCCTATTTGGGAGCGGTGTGGGTTGTGGGGATCAAGTGAGGTCACAGATTTAGAGCAATGAACCCAGTGCCTGGCTGAGGTCAGCTCTTGACAACAGTTAATCATTCCCTAAAATAAATCCCAAATGACTAATTTTGGAAACTATAGGAAGGGCTTCCATGTGGTTCAGTGGTAAAGAATCTGCCTGCCAATGCAAGAGATGTAGGAAATGCAGGTTTAATCCCTTGGTCAGGAAGATCCCCTGGAGGAGGGCATGGCAACCCACTCCAGTATTCTTCCCTGGAGAATCCCATGGACAGAGAAACCTGATGTGTTTTGGTCCATAGGTTCACAGAGTTGGACACGACTGAAGCGACTTAGCACGCATGCATGCAACCCACAAGGACCTACTGTACAGCACAGGGAACTCTGCTCAATGTTATGTGGCAGCCTGGATGGGAGAGGAGTTTGGGGGAGAATGGATACATGTACATGTATGGTTGAATTGAGTCCGTTTGCTGTCCACCTGAAACTATCACAACATTGTTGATGAGCTATACTCCAATATAAAATGAAAAGTCAAAAAAGGAAACAATGAAAAAACAGAAAGAGAAATTAAGGAAACAATACCATTCACCATTGCAACAAAAAGAATAAAATACTTAGGAATATATCTACCTAAAGAAACAAAAGACCTATACATAGAAAACTATAAAACACTGATGAAAGAAATCAAAGAGGACACAAACATGGAGAAACATACCGTGTTCATGGATTGGAAGAATCAATATTGTCAAAATGGCTATTCTGCCCAAAGCAATCTATAGATTCAATGCAATCCCTATCAAGCTACCAACGGTATTTTTCACAGAACTAGAACAAAGAATTTCACAATTTGTATGGAAATACAAAAAACCTCGAATAGCCAAAGTAATCTTGAGAAAGAAGAATGGAACTGGAGGAATCAACCTGCCTGACTTCAGACTCTACTACAAAGCCACAGTCATCAAGACAGTATGGTACTGGCACAAAGACAGAAATATAGATCAATGGAACAGAATAGAAAGCCCAGAGATAAATCCACAAACTTATGGACACCTTATCTTCGACAAAGGAGGCAAGGATATACAATGGAAAAAAGACAACCTCTTTAACAAGTGGTGCTGGGAAAACTGGTCAACCACTTGTAAAAGAATGAAACTAGAACACTTTCTAACACCATACACAAAAATAAACTCAAAATGGATTAAAGATCTAAATGTAAGACCAGAAACTGTAAAACTCCTAGAGGAGAACATAGGCAAAACACTCTCCGACATAAACCACAGCAAGATCCTCTATGACCCACCTCCCAGAATATTGGAAATAAAAGCAAAACTAAACAAATGGGACCTAATGAAACTTAAAAGCTTTTGCACTACAAAGGAAACTATAAGTAAGGTGAAAAGACAGCCCTCAGATTGGGAGAAAATAATAGCAAATGAAGAAACAGACAAAGGATTAATCTCAAAAATATACAAGCAACTCCTGAAGCTCAATTCCAGAAAAATAAATGACCCAATCAAAAAATGGGCCAAAGAACTAAACAGACATTTCTCCAAAGAAGACATACAGATGGCTAACAAACACATGAAAAGATGCTCAACATCACTCATTATCAGAGAAATGCAAATCAAAACCACAATGAGGTACCATTACACGCCAGTCAGGATGGCTGCTATCCAAAAGTCTACAAGCAATAAGTGCTGGAGAGGGTGTGGAGAAAAGGGAACCCTCTTACACTGTTGGTGGGAATGCAAACTAGTACAGCCACTATGGAGAACAGTGTGGAGATTTCTTAAAAAACTGGAAATAGAACTGCCATATGACCCAGCAATCCCACTTCTGGGCATACACACTGAGGAAACCAGATCTGAAAGAGACACGTGCACCCCAATGTTCATCGCAGCACTGTTTATAATAGCCAGGACATGGAAGCAACCTAGATGCCCATCAGCAGATGAATGGATAAGGAAGCTGTGGTACATATACACCATGGAACATTACTCAGCCGTTAAAAAGAATTCATTTGAACCAGTTCTAATGAGATGGATGAAACTGGAGCCCCTTATACAGAGTGAAGTAAGCCAGAAAGATAAAGAACATTACAGCATACTAACACATATATATGGAATTTAGAAAGATGGTAACGACAACCCTATATGCAAAACAGAAAAAGAGACACAGAAGTACAGAACAGACTTTTGGACTCTGTGGGAGAAGGTGAGGATGGGATGTTGCGAAAGAACAGCATGTATATTATCTATGGTGAAACAGGTCACCAGCCCAGGTGGGATGCATGAGACAAGTGCTCGGGCCTGGTGCACTGGGAAGACCCAGAGAATCGGGTGGAGAGGGAGGTGGGAGGGGGGATTGGGATGGGGAATACGTGTAAATCTATTGCTGATTCATGTCAATGTATGACAAAACCCACTGAAAAAATAAATTAATTAATTAATTAAAAAAAAAAAAAGGAAACAAACCCCCCACACCCTTCCTTTGCGTGTCTTGCTCAGTGTCAGCCTGCAAGGAGTTTCACCACATGGTCAGTGCAGACTGCAAAAATCACCCCCTGTTCTACTAAGCGAGCAGAGACAAATGAAAACAGTCCATCTGGGCCTGGTGTGTTTTTGCTCTTTTCCCTAAACTTTACTTTCAGCTTTGCAATCTCACAGGAAAAGAAAAGGAGCTTTATCTTAGGATATGAATACTTCAGGATGATTTGTACATGGACATTTATATATGGCATGGAAATATGTTAAAAGTGAAAAAAAGAGAGAGAGCAAATTGGCAAAGGTCTGTCTCAAATCACAGAGGAAAACAACTTTCAGGGATTGCTAAGTGGGAAAGTAATATCTTAAGTGATCTTACAGTCAGGAATATTGGCAATGTCAAGAGTGTTCCATTTTATTCTCCAGCAGAAGCAGAATTTGCAAGCAAATTTGGCAGAGAGAAAGATCCTAAAGTGCCTTCTTAACTCTGCACATTTTCTCTCATGCGAAGTGCCAATAAAGAAAATGAAAGAGTTCAAGGAGGTACAAAGAGGGAATGAATTCTAGTTTGCTGTCCACACAGCACTGGAGAAAATGAAGCAGGCAGATGTATGTGTTGGCATTGCACAAGAAAATGTCTTTTCTTTATTTTATTTTAAAAGTTTTATTAGTTTCTGTCAGTGTCAGAATTCTTCAGAGAGCACCTATAAGTCATGTTTAAAACAGCAGAAATTATCCCAGTTCAGAGATCGTGTCTACTTTGTCGACGTACAGCTGGACTCTGTAAATGAAATCTCTTGAATCTGGTGAAAACATGGAGATATGGCAATCTGAGGCCACATATTCATAAATGTATTCTTCTCACATGTGTGCCTTAAAATGACCATGGATGAGGAAGGGTTTGTACCATCACTTGTATTCCAAACTTCAAAAACATTTAACAAACCATGATGAAGTTAAGGTGACAACTCAATGCATGGTTGAATTTCCTTTAAGGGAAAACAATGTATAGTCAAATTTCAGGAAAAGGAATTTAGTCCACCTGGGTAAAGTCTGTCCCTTCCAAGTTTCATTGAAATAACCAGAGAAATGTAGAAATAGGCGAAGAAAACCAGTCTCAGGACTTAGAAAGGGAAAATGACGTCAGTATGCCAGAAGCTTTGGGGAACTCCTACATGACAGACACACACAGGACCAGATCGAGGGAGCACTGACCACCCTGCAACCTTTGAAAGCCTCAAGTTCACAGCTTAGATTGGGAATGATGGAACCATGGGCCACTGGAGAGACAAGGTGGGTATCTCCAGAACCTCAGCGAAATGCTTGGTGCTGATGGGAAGAAGAGGGTCATCTTTTGGCTGCCTTTTTGCAAGATTTGATGCTTTCGAACTGTGGTGCTAGAGGAGACTCTTAACAGTCCCTTGGGTAACAAGGAGATCAAATCAGTCAATCCTAAATTAAATCAGCCCTGAATATTCTTTGGAAGGACTGACGCTGAAGCTGAAGCTCCAATACTTTGGCCACCTGATGTGATGAGCTGACTCGTTGGAAAAGACTCTGATGCTGGGAAAGATTGAGGGCAGGAGGAGAAGGGGGTGACAAAGGATGAAATGGTTGGGTGGAATCACTGACTCAATGGACATGAGTTTGAGCAAACTGCAGGCGATAGTGAAGGACGGGGAAACCTGGCGTGCTATAGTCCATGGGGTTGCAAAGAGTCAGACACGACTTAGCGACTGACAGCTAAGCCAACAACAATAACAGAATAGCAGGCTGTGAGTAGCCATCTGTAACCCTAAGAAGAGGTGTTCATCTCTACTTCTTACCCTGGATTGAATTTGAGTAACCCAGCACTCATCTCACATGCTAGTAAAGTAATACTCAAAATTCTCCAAGTCAGGCTTCAGCAATATGTGAACGGTGAATTTCCAGATGTTCAAGCTGGTTTTAAAGAAAAGGCAGAGGAACCAGAGATCAAATTGCCAATATCTGTTGGATCATCAAAAAAACAAGAGAGTTCCAGAAAAACATCTATCTCTGCTTTATTGACTATGCCAAAGCCTTTAACGGTGTGGATCACAATAAACTCTGGAAAATTCTGAAAGAGATGGGAATACCAGACCACCTGACCTGCCTCTTGAAAAACCTGTATGCAAGTCAGGAAGCAATAGTTAGAACTGGACATGGAACAACAGACTGGTTCCAAATAAGAAAAGGAGTATGTCAAGGCTGTATATTGTCACCCTGCTTGTTTAACTTATATGCGGAGTACATCATGAGAAACGCTGGGCTGGATGAAGCACAAGCTGGAATCAAGATAGTTGGGAGAAGTGGCAATAACTTCAGATGACACCACCGTTATGGCAGAAAGTAAAGAGGAACTAAAAATCCTCTTGACGAAAGTGAAAGAGGAGAGTGAAAAAGTTGGCTTAAAGCTCAACATTCAGAAAACTACGATCATGGCATCTTGTCCCATCACTTCATGGCAAATAGATGGGGAAACAGTGGACACAGTGGCTGACTTTATTTTTGGGGGCTCCAAGATCACTGCAGATGATGATTGCAGCCATGAAATTAAAAGACGCTTACTCCTTGGAAGGAAAGTTATAACCAGCCTAGACAGCATATTAAAAAGCAGAGACATTACTTTGTCAACAAAGGTCTGTCTAGTCAATGATATGGTTTTTCCAGTAGTCATGTTATGGATGTGAGAGTTGGACGGTAAAGAAAGCTGAGCACAGTAGAATTGATGCTTTTGAACTGTGGTGGTAGAGAAGACTCGTGGGAGTCCCTTGGACTGCAAGGAGATCCAACCAGTCTATCCTAAAGGAGATCAGTCCTGGGTGTTCATTGGAAGGCCTGATGTTGAAGCTGAAACTCCAATACTTTGGCCACCTGATTCGAATGGCTGACTCATTTGAAAAGACCCTGATTCTGGGAAAGATTGAGGGCAGGAGAAGGAGGGGGTGACAGAGGATGAGATGGTTGGATGGCATCACTGACTCAATGGACATGGTTTTGGGTAAACTCCGGCAGTTGGTGATGGACAGGGAGGCCTGGTGTCCTGTGGTTCATGGGGTCTCAAAGAGTCGGACACGACTGAGCGACTGAACTGAATTGAACCCAGCTCTGAATCTGTCCTTTGCATGTCATCCCTAGCCTCACTGAACTGGGTGACCAGGATCATGGGCTTCAGTAGACATGTAAGTGTCCTAAGATGATGCCAGGGTTTTAAGGTGTCAGGCTCAAAGGGCATCCTTCTTGCTCAATTGCATGTGTGTTCAGTCACTTCAGTCATGTCCAACTCTTTGCGACCCTATGGACTGTAGCCCACCAGGCTCCTTTGTCCATGGGATTCTCCAGGCAAGAATACTGGAATGGGTTGCTATGCCCTCTTCCAGGGGATCTTCCTGATCAGGGGACTGAACCCACGTCTTCTGTGGCTCCTCCATTGGAGGCAGGTTCTTTACCACTGAGCCCCGGGGAAGCCCTCTTGCTTGATTAAATGGGCAAAGTGCTACCTGTGGTCAGAGGAACACTGATCAAAAAGGCAACAGATGCTGCCCTGGGCTTGCATGGTGGTCAGGCTCCCTGCTTATGGGCAAGTCAGACAATCTGTGCAAGTGACCTAGTTGCTACACTTAGTGCGCCCTGCCCCAGCCTCTGCTGGCTCCTCTGTCCATCACTTCCCTCCTGGCGTTCCCCCATCCTTCAGGTACCGGGTCAATGTATGTGTGTATGTGTGTGTGTGTAGGATGGGGTCAAAGGAGAAAGTGTTGCCTTTGTGGGTTGGCTTTTTTTTTTTTCTAAAGACTGTCTAATCTTTCACTCTGTTTTCTCTCCAGACATGTGGCTTAGATATCAAAGCCAATAGCAGCTACTTCTATCTCTTTCTACTGTCACGCTCTCCTTCAGAAATAATGAGCAGAGAACAAATCAGCTCCTGCATAGAAAGGGTTGGGGGTGAAACACAAAGATGATGGAAATATTGGCCAAGTGGGGATGAATCTACACATATTTTGAAAATATTATCCTGCCATATATTTGATTGAAAAATGTCTTTATTTTGAAAGCCTAAGTTAAAATCCTATCTGTATAAATTGTAATCCTAAATTATAATCCTATCCATGACTGGGGAAACCAGAGAAACAGAACCAATAATCAATTCCTTATAACGAATCTCTTTGTAATATAATATATAAAATAACTATCTGCCCTCCCTGGTTCTCCAGCTTGTCAGTTACAGATCTATATGTATACAGTTGACCGTTTGCATCCATGGGTTCTACACCCATGGATTAAACTAACCATAACTAGAAAACATTTGAAAAAATACAGAAAGTTCCAAAAAGCAAAACTTGAACTTATCATGTGCTATTTACATAGAATACTTTTTTTTTTTTTTTTTTAAACATTTACATAGCACTTGGGCTTCCTAGGTGGAGCTAGTGGTAAAGAATCTGGCTGCCAATGTTGGAGCCGCAGGAGACATGGGCTTGATACGTGGGGTGGGGCAGGGGAGATCCCCTGGAAGAGGAAATGGCTACTCAACCCAGTTTTCTTGCCTGGAGAATTCCATGGACAGAAGACTGGCGGGCTATAGCCCATGGGGTTGCAGTAGAACTGGACATTACTGAGCAACTATCACATAGCCTCTCATTAGAGGAAAGGTCAAGATATATTTTGCGGTCTAAAATATTATTATGATACACTCTTTAAGATGTTTGAATCTTCATACAACTATTTTCCATAGTAAAAAAAAAATGTGATCAAATATTCCCATTGTTTTTCTTTTTAAAATATTTATTTGTTTGGCTGTGCTAGGACTTAGTTGCGGCATATGGGATCTAGTTCCCTGACCAGGGATCAAACTCGAGTTCCCTGCATTGGAGTGCAGAGTCTTAGCCACTGGATCATCAGCAAAGTTCTGCTCACTGGTTTTCGTTTATTACTGTGAATTTCTTGTCTGAGTCAGAAAGATCTCTCCTAGTTTTCATAATCTTGCTATTTATTTTAAACGTTTTTTTTTTTTTTCAGTATGAATTTTATTAATCCAAACTGAAGGGATTCTGTTTGGAACTTTATTAAATTCACATATGAATTTCACCCAGTGAGGTAAGAACTGAATTCATTGTCCTCCTCATATCCTCCAAGACCCTATGTGACCAGTCACTGTCCATCTCTCTATTTCACTTCCTATCCTCCTCTGGCCTCAAGCCTCACTGGAATTTGTTGGTTTCCTCCAATACTCCACACTTCTTCCTGGTAGGACTCTTCAGATTTTCTCCTCCCTTTGCCCAGAACTCTCTTCTGCAATCCACCACCTGTGGGCTCCTTCTCATCATTCATGTTTCATTTGAAACATCACAGCAGAGAGAAGTGCCCTCTGCTCCAAAACTGTGAGAGGCACTCCATCAATTTACTGTTTATCAACTGACTCTTGTTAACTTGTCATCTCACTTATTAGCATCTGAAATTATTCTAGGTATCATTTGCTTACCTCTCTATGGCCTGTCTCCTCAAACAGAATAAAAGCATCAAGACTCACTTCTGCCTAGTTCACTGTGTGTTTCTAGCATTTAGAAAAAGACCTGGAATTAGTGGGATCCAAATACTTGTCTAATGACAGAAAGTAAAGAGGAACTGAAGAGCCTCTTGATGAGGGTGAAAGAGGAGAGTGAAAAATCTGGCTTAAAACTCAACACTCAAAAAACGAAGATCATAGGATCCGGTCCCATCACTTCATGACAAACAGATGGGGGAAAAGTGGAAACAGTGACAGATTTTATTTTCTTGGGCTCCAAAATCACTGTGGATGGTGACTGTAGCCACAAAATTAAAAGATGCTTCCTTGCAAGAAAAGCTACAACAAACCTAGACAACATATTAAAAGGCAGAGACATCACTTTGCTGGCAAAGGTCCGTCTAGTCGAAGCTATGGTTTTTCCAGTAATCATGTACAGATGTAAGAGCTGGACCATAAAGAAGGGTGAGCGCCGAAGAACTGATGCTTCTGAATTGTGGTGCTGGAAAAAACTTGAGAGTCCCTTGGACAGCAAGATCAAACCAGTCAATCCTAAAGGAAATCAATGCTGAATATTCACTGGAAGGACTGATGCTGAAGCTGAAGCTCCAATACTTTGGCCACCTGATGTGAAGAGCCAGCTCATTGGAAAAGACCCTGGTTCTGGGAAAGACTGAGGGCACTAGGAGAAGAGGGTGACAGAGAATGAGATGGTAGGATGGTATTACTGACTCAATGGACATGAATTTGCACAAACTCCAGGAGATAGTGAAGGACAGGGAATCCTGACGTGCTGCAGTTCATGGGGGTGCAAAGTCAGATATGACTTAGTCGCTGAACAACAACAAAATACTTGTTCAGTTGTGTCTCATTCTTTGCGACCCCATGGACTATAGCCCACTGGGTTCCTCTGTCCATGGGATTCTCCAGGCAATAATAGTGAAGTGGGTTGCAATTTCCTTCACCAGGGGATCTTCCCAACCAAGGGACTAAACCCTCACCTCTTATGTCTCCTGCATTGGCAGGCAGATTCTTTACCACTGAGTCACCAGGGAAGCCCGTATGCTATAAATTACAGGGTGGCAAGGAATGAAAGTTTCTGTTTTCATCCTAAATGTTCCACTTCATGTGTGACAGAGAGATGCTCACTTTCTCTTATCTGGGCCTCAGTTACCTCAATTACGAGATGAGAGGGCTGAACTGAATTCCAAGATCTCTTCCAAATACACTGCTAGGAAGTTGGAGATTTCGCAGTGTTTTATGTTAAATCCCCGCTAGGGGACAGTATTTGCATAGTCAAATATAAACTCTGCCACAAGCTGAGTTGAGCCTGGATTTGCAAAATTGTTAGAACCTAGAATCCATGTCTGCAGAGGACAAAAGTACAAGCCGGTAGAGACTGGAGTCCTGCATGAAGTGCATGACCTCTGTGCCTCCCAACAGCCACTCTAAGAGGCCATCCCTCAGTGTCCCGACAGGGAGGCTTGGACACCGGCTTTGAGCCTGTTCTTTTTTTTAAAAAAGTTATTGAATTATAGTTGCTTTACGATGTTGTTAGTTTTCAAAGTTGTTAGTTAGCAAAGTGAATCAGCTGTGAAAGTGAAAGTGTTAGTTGCTCAGTTGTGTTCAACTCTGTGACCCCATGGACTGTAGCCCACCGGGTTCCTCTGTCCATGGAATTCTCCAGGCTGGAATATTGCAGTGTGTTGCCATTTCCTTTGCCAGGGTATCTTCCTGACCCAGGGATCGAATCCGTGACTCCTTCATTGGCAGGCAGGTTCTTTACCACCTGAGCCACTGGGGAAGCCCAATGGAACTCCAATAAATAATGGTATACAGGAACCATTGAACGAAAAGTAATGTGTATCATAGTTAAGGGTTCATATGTTGTCCAATGCAATAGATAAGTTCTAGAAGAGCAAAACATAGTGATTCCTTTTAAGAGATGTTTGCATGGCTGTGTGAATGAAGAACATGTGCCCATAGAGAGCTGTCTGAAACATGTGCCCATAGAGAGCTGCCCAAACATTAACAGAGCTAAGTGATGCTTTTCTTTTTATTTCATGTACTGTGTTCATTCTTTTTTTAAATTTAAGAATAGTTGATTTACAATGTTGTGTTAGTTTCAAGTGTACAGCAAAGTGATTCAGTTATACATACATATATATCTCTCATTATTTCAATTTTTTCCCCTATAAGTTATTAGAAAATATTGAGTATTGCTCCCTGTCTAATACAGTAGGTCCTGTTGGTTTTCTATTTTATATATCGTAGTATGTATATGTTAATCACCACGTGCATACTATTTTTATAAAAACTCCTGTGCAGTGTATTAGGGCCCCCAGAGAAACAGAAAGAGCAAGATATGTGTATGGATATTTAAACTGCCTTGATGGCTCAGTTGGTAAAGAATCCCCTTGCAATGCAGGAACCCTTGGTTCAACCCCTGGGTCAACAACCCTTGGGTCAGGAAGATACCCAAGAAAAGGAAATGGCAACCCACTCCAGTATTCTTGCCTGGAAAAACCCATGGACAGAGGAGTCTGGAAGGCTACAGTCCATGGGGTCACAAGAGTCAGAGAGGACTTAATGACTAACCACCACCACCATATATATATATATATATATGATTGGCCAAAAGGTTCATACAGGTTTTTCCCTAAAATGTTATGAAAAACTCAAATGAATATTTTGGCCAACCCAATGTATGCATGTATATGTATATACTTACATCTCTGTGTGTGTGTGTATACATATATACACAACTAGAGAGAGAGATTTAGATGTTAATGTCATCCAAAGAATACCTTTACAGAAATGTACAGAATAATACTTGGGAAAATATCTGGACACTGTGGCTAAGAAAAGTTGACACATAAAATCAACAATCCCAGGCAGCACCCAAGATAGGTTGATGCTGGTGCTGGTTGTGGGGTCCCTAAGAGTTTCGAAAGGACTCATTCCAGCAGATGCTCAGGAATTGGAGTACAGGGGACACCAGGGGTCCTGACTCTGGGCGGGTGCTATTTGGATTTTGCTTCACTTGGCCAACTAGAGAAAATTGGGATCCCATCGAGAGAATTTATAAAGAAAAATAAGGAATTTCAGCTTCTCTAAGAGCAACAGGAGGTCCCACGGATTTTGGATTCTTTTGGTATACTGGACAAAATTTGAATTTTCATGTATAATGGCAGATTTCACACACACACACTACTGAAGACAGAAGCTTGCATCTCTTACATGGGTTTGGTCTGTTTCAATGCCTTCAATATGGTGCCTTTGTCTGCACACCCTTTAAGGTCTTCTTACATTTCGTCACCTGAGACCAGCACACCCAGCTAGAAGCAGTGGCTTGTTATTGGTTTTAAAGGTACAACCTACAATAAAGGCAGACTATGTTAAAAAAAAAAAAACAAACCAATTGTGTATATTCTCAATATTTTCTGTTCCCATTTTGGGCTCTGATGCAGGAAAATTAGGACACAACATCTGGTTCAGGTGAAATTAATTCAATGTAGGTCATTACAGTCCAGTTGGTAGAACCGCCTTGCTCACCCTTCCTAGAGAAAAGCCCACTGACCTCTCCTCTGATGTTGCTAGCATCCTTCCTCAGCCACAGTCTAAAGAGGGCAGGGTGTTTTGCTCCATAGCATTTGTGGTCCTGAGCATGCTTCCTGAGGATGCTGCAGCCTGTGGGTTGTTCCCACAGAGGCACCGGTTAGGTCAAATGGCTCTCCATGGGCTGGCAGCTCCTCTTGCTTTGGGAGCCATGGTGTCAAGTCTTCCCAGAGCAATGCCAGAGGGAGCCCCTTTTCCTCTCCCTACTTCCATCAGGAACAGAGGTCCAGGAAAGAGAGCTACACACCTAGTTCAGCCTAAGCTAGCCTGCCCTTCACAACTTTCCCTCTGAAGCCAGGCTCCTTTCCCATGAACAATTAGTCTTAATGACAAGTGACAGAGATTCTAGACCTGGGATCCCAGTGAGATCTGCAGTGAAAATCACTCAGCCATGTCCGACTCCTTGTTACTATATAGTCCATGGAATTCTCCAGGCAAGAATACTGGAATGGGTAGCCTTTCCCTTCTCCAGGGGATCTTCCCAACCCAGGGATTGAACCCAGGTCTCCCGTAATGCAGGCGGATTCTTTACCAGCTGAGCCACCAGGGAAGCCCAGAGATCTGCAGAAGAAATGATAAATAATAGACGCTATCAAATCATAGCAGCAGGGTTGATTCCTATTAGTGTGAGAAGCTGAGAGCACAGTGGAGGGACCCGCGCGCCTTTTGGCAGGGCTCTTCTTGTGTTGCTCTTCCTCAGCACCCTGAGACGTCCATATGCGGAGTTCAGGAGGAGAAGTTATCTGCAACCCCTCCTTCAGGCTCTCTGTTTCCCCGTAAATTGTTTAGCCAACTGTCCCTGGGCAGGGAACTTTCAGACATAGAAGCTTCTAATTGAGATCTCTTCAAAATGAAATTCAGCAAACGTAGATGTGGTCCATTTGGTTTGCTTACCCTGGGCCGGCCGCTATGTTCATAGAAGAATTTCCAAGTTCAGTGTTCATCTTGGGAATATGCCGAAAGTTGAGACACTCATGTGTTTGCCTTGCCTCACCTGAGATCACAGGCTTAGGAAAGCCGCGAACTTGATTTTTGAATCATTGACTGTCCAAGTTGTACAAGAGGTTGTTGGCTACAAACTGCCTTAAGGATCTGTCTCCCTAAGCTGGTCTTACACTCGCTAGCCACACTCATCTAAGTGGATGACTGTTTCTCCCTTTCCTGATCTGCTTTTCTTCTTTACAGTTTTCTCTATCTAACACATTATGGATGCTTATCTTAGTCACTGTGTTCATCGTCTCCCTCCAATTCCTGCTATAAGGTGTCATCACAAGGGTAGGAAATTTTGTTTGTTTTGTTCAGTGTCATAACCCCAGAGAAGGATACAGGGGCTCTCAAGTAATACCTGCTGAAACATGGATGGACCAAGAGACTGTCAAACCTAGTGAAGTAAATCAGACAAAGAGAAATATCTAATGATATGTTATTTCTTATAGGTGGAATCTAAAAAGAAATGGTACATATGAACTTATTTATAAAACAGAAACAGGCTCATAGGCCTAGAGAATGAAGTGAACTTATGGTTGCCAAGCGGAATTATAGAAGGGATAGTTAAGGAGTTTGGGATGGGCATGAACACTCTGCTATATCTACAATGGATAACAAACAAGGACCTACTGTATAGCACAGGGAACTCTGCTCAATATTATGTAACAACATAAATGGGAAAATAATTTGAAAAAGAATAGATACACATATATGTATAATTGAATCACTTTGTGGTACAAAGTGACACTATCACAGCATTATTAATCAACTATATTCCAGTTTAAAACAAACAGTTTAAAAAGAGGAAAAACAGAAAAGAAAAAAAAAGGAAATACCTATGAAAAAAACAAATGAATCAACACAGCTCAATACCATGCCTAGTTCTGTCTTTTGTACTTAAGATAATAAATCGAATCCTATCTCATTGAAAAGAATTCTCTTTGTTATTTGTCAAGTATTAGCAGACATAAATTTCCATCAGCCTAGGAAAAGCTAGATGGTCAGTCTTTATAGAAGGGAGCGTTTATTGAATGAATAGTGATAAAGCTCAGGGAGTGTTCAGGCACATTTCCAGCGACATTGCAAATTTTAGCCCTTGAATCCTCCTAACAGCCCTTTGAGGTAAGCATTGTTGTTATCAGCCCAATTTACAGATGCGGAAGGGAAGCTCAGAGTGGTTAAGCAAATTGCTGAAGAAGACATGAAAATCCCGTGGAGGAGGAAATGGCAACCCACTCCAATAGTCTTGCCTGGGAAATCCCATGGACAGAGGAGCCTGGTGGGCTGCAGTCCATGGGGCCGTAAGAGTTGGACTCAACTGAGTGACTGACACTTTCACTTTCTAGGTGAACAGCTGTTCATGGTATTCAGTACATTTCTGTTGAATTTCATGATATGGATACACCATGGTTTATCCATCCTGCCCCTGGACATTGGTGTGTTTCTAATATTTCTAATATTTTCATGTGACCAACTATAAGACATTTATAGACATCTATTTTGTGACATCTTTAATTATTTACTTAGAATCATGATGAAGACCAGAACGGCTTGGTCTCAGGATGTTTATAGCTTCAGAGTCCTTGATCTATATTGCCAAGTTGAACTCCAGAAGAGCTGGAGCTAGTTATATGTTCACAGGCAGCATATAATCGTGCCTGACTCTCTTTAATTCTCCCTCAACTTAACCCATAAGTTTAGCAGAATTCTTTTTCAAGTTCTAAAAAAAAATATTAGGAGGAATTTTACTCAATGAGCCCAAAGTTTATAAGTAAGTGTGCAAGAATGTTCAGGATAAGACAGGGCTTACCCCGCAGGGTATTAAAATTTATTACCAAACTTCAAACAATCTGAATGACTGGCAGAGGCACCAGAATTAATTCATCAGACCCTAAACATCACTAGGGCATGTATGTTGTTTATGTGCATGTGTTTGCTATAATCTAGTGTGTGCTAGGCACAGAATTGCATATTGATGGGGCAAAAATAGATTAATCAAAAATTAATGCTAGATAATAATATTATAGAAAGAATTAAGCAATATCTCTCTTCAACCTTCAACAAAATAAAAAAGAATATGTTAAATAAAGTGAAATTTAGACCCCAAAATACAACATAGGTGTGCTGTGTTCAGTCACTTCAGTTGTGTCCAACTCTTTGCGACACCATGGAATTCAGCCTTCCAGGCTTCTCGTCCATGGAATTCTCCAGGCAAGAACAGTGGAGTGATTTGCCATTTCCTTCTCCAACAAGATAGGTGGATTTCTATAATTATGACCTCAGGAAGGTCTTTCTAAGCATGAACTAAAGGCAGAAATTATAATCAAAATGACTGATTGATTTGTATTTCATAAATATTTATAAAACCATTAAGTAATTTTTAAAACAACTGAAAAAGTAATACACATGTTTATAAAATATATGGCAGACAGTGATTCACTATGCATACTATATTAAAAGCTTCTACAAGTTAATATGAAAAATAGAGAAAAATTGGTGAATAATAATCAGTTTGGAAATGAAGAATAAGTTCTCTCATACATAAATAAATGAAAATTATTTTTTATGATATGTACAATATTCTCTCTATCATATTTATCATAGATGCTTTACATTTAGTTATTTTAATTTTCTTTTAGTTTTTCATCATTTCTTACATAAAATATTTTAGTTTTATATAGATGTAATTCATTGAGCTTTAACTTTGTGACTTTTTGTCTAAATTCTAGATATTTGATGGTCAATTTAAGTTTTGAAAATATTTTGTTTTCTATAGTTTCTATATTTTAATTTTTATTCTGCAATGTGAATATTTGGAAATTATTTTCCATGCTATGAGATGTAGAGCTAATTTTATCCTGGTTTGGGTCTTAATAGTTATAAAACAATGCCCTAGTTGTTTTTCCTTTGTCTATCTTTTCCTATCATACATTAATGCATCAGTCCCCAACGTTTTTGGGATCAGGGACCAGTTTCATGGAAGACAGTTTTTTCCACTGATTGGGATTGGGGGGATGGTTTCAGGATGATTCAAGAACATTACGTTCATTGTGCACTTTATTGCTACTATTATTACATCAGCTCCACCTCAGATCATCAGCCATTAGATCTCAGAGATTGGGGACCCCTGTATTAATGGACATTCGTTCATTCATTCAATACGGTTTATTGGAAGTTTCAGTGGGCTATGTGCTTGTCTTATTAGCATGAGTTTTAATTGTTGCTGCTTTAGAACATATTTCTATATCTAGTAATATTTACCAACCTCAAATGCACCTCCTTTTCAGTTTTAAATACATCTTTAGTTTGTTTTCCTAAGTCAACTTTGTAAATTTTCAGAAGATCTTGATATAGGTGTACATGTAAGTATAGGTGTAAGTATAGATACATGTGCATATTTGTAAGATATTTGTTAAGCTTAAGGGATGATTCACTGGGGAGTGAAATAGGTTAGGATTCCAAGTTGTTGTTCAGTTGCCAAGTCATGTCCAGCTCTTTGCAACCCTATGCAGCATGCCAGGCTCCCCTGTCCTCCAACAACTCCCAGAGTTTGCTCAAATTCATGTCCATTGAGTCAGTGATGCTATCTAACCATCTTATCCTCTTGCCTTCAGTCTTTCCCAGAATCAGAGTCTTTTCCAGTGAGTCAGGTCTTTGCATGAGGGGACCAAAGCATTGGAGCTTCGGCTTCAGTAACAGTCCTTCCAATGAATATTCAATGTTGATTTCCTTTAGAATTGACTTGCTTGATGTCCAAGGGACTCTCAAGAGTCTTCTACAGGATTCCAAGGACATAGGGCAAAATTTACTTGATGATGTCCGAGTTATATGGATTGGTTTTGAAAAAGTTACATAAGATGGCTTTGATATCAGGAGAGGACAAGACAAAGAAGGAGGACAACAGCCATGAGCCTGCCCAGGAGGGAGTCCAAGGGGCCAGCCTACAACACGGTGCTCATCCTAGTGAGCTGGGAGATGAGGTGCTGCTCAACCCAAATCAAAAGAAGCTGAGTCCACAGGAAAGATTTGCAACAGAAGTTGTGTCACAAGAGGGACATTTTGCAGGGAAATAGAAGTGTTTGGGGGATAATAGAGATCAATGCATGCATGGATGCTTAATTCCTCAGTCGTGTCTGACTCTTTTGTGATCCCATACTGTAGCCTGCCAGGCTCCTCTGTCCATGGGATTTCCCAGGCAAGAGTACTGGAGTGGGTTGCCATTTCCTTCTCCAGAGGATCTTCCCAACCCAGGGATAGAAACTGTGTCTCCCCGTCTCCTGTATTGGTAGACGGATTCTTTACTGGCTGAGCCATATCAGGAAAATCATGATAGAAAAGAAAGAGCACTTACTTTTCTTTTTTTTGCAAACCATAATTCAGAAAGACACATATACCCCAATGTTAATTGCAGCACTAGTTACAATAGCCAAGACGAGGAAGCAACCTGAATGTCCATCAACAGAAGAATGGATAGAGAAGATGTGGCACGTATATACCGTGGAATATTACTCAGCCATAAAAAGGAACAAAACAGTGTCATTTGTAGAGATGTGGACAGACTTAGGGTCTGTCATACAGAGTGAAGTATGTCAGAAAGAGAAAAACAAACACTAAATATTAATTAATATATGTGGAATTTAGAAAAATGGTACTGATGAACCTATTTGCAAGGCAGGAATAGGGACACAGACATAGAGAATGGACATGTGAACACAGCGGAGGGGAGGGGAGGGTGGGATGAATTGGGGGATTAGCATTGACATACATCAACCGCCACGTGTGAAATAGCTACTGGGAAGCACAGGGAGCTCAGCTCAGTGCTCTGTGATGACCTAGAGGGGTGGGATGGGGGTGGGAGGGACGCTTAAGTGGGAGGGGATGTGTGTACACATACGGCTGATTCACTTTGTTGCATCGCAAAGCAATTATCCTCCTATATTAAAATAAAATGGAATATTTAAAAACAGGAAAAAAAGGGAAAAACATTTTTTCACAGAGAAGTCACATCTAAAGGGGCCTGGTGAGCACAGGATGATATTAGAATCTGGAGCTTATCCATCAGGAAGTTGGTACGGTTTCGATTTTATGATATAACAATTCGATAATGCATGGGCTTGCTGGCACTCCAAGAACAAAATTCTTTATTCCAATGTAAACATGTGAGTGCTGGTTACTATGTACCATTTTGGGGTGCATCTTTGGTTTATAATGAAAGACGTAGGGCAGATGCTGGGTGTGGGCTTTCTGAGATTGCCATGGGGAATTTTCTTCTCTTTGGGAGTAGAAAATTCGGTGAGCAAAAGCTGCGAAAAAGAGAGAATGGAGGAAAAGAGGATGTGATAACAGGCTCTGGGCTTCACCTCTAGATCTCTATTCAGAGACATGATCTCATTCGTTTTTATAATGTCCTTATAAGATGAGCAGGAAGTGGTTGTCATCATCTGAGCTAGACAGAGAGATGAGAGCCGTTGGGGTCCACAGAGATCAGAACCTGAGAGGTGATTTGTTACAATAATCAGGAATATAATAAGGTGGGTTAGTAGCCTCAGATGTCCACCCTTGTCTGAAAGAGAGACCTCCAGGGTGAAAGAGGAGACCTCTTAAAGCTAGGTCGTGTCTGACTCTGCGACCGCATGGACTGTAGCCCGCCAGGCTCCTCTTTCCATAGTATTTCCCAGGCAAGAACACTGGAGTGGATTGCCATTTCCTCCTCCAGGAAACCTTCTGCCCCAGGGATCGAACCCACATCTCCTGATTGGCAGGCAGATTCTTTACCACCGAGCTACCAGGGGAGCCCCTTAAAAAGAAGGGATCATTATTTTAAAATAAAAGACTGTCATCATTGAGACAAGAATGCAAGAGGTTTTACAAAGACAATTGTCTCCCTCTGAACTTAACCATCCCATTTGCATGTGCTGACAGAGACTCAGAAGGGAGCTCTAACCATCAGTCGGCACAGCCCCATCTCAGGATGAAAGGAGGCTTCAGCTCATGGCTTTGTGCCCAGAGAGGAAACACGAATCCCTGCTTAGAGGAAGGTGTGCTTTATCCAGCAACGGGAGCCGCTCTGGAGCTGGTTATTCAAATTTGGCAGGATGGACGGTCCGGTGTGGGGGCCGGGTTTGTAGATGAAAGGCCGGCAGTCAAGTGATTAGAGATGGGAGAATTTGATGCTCTTTGGGCAGAAGCCCTGGCCACAGCCTCCCCGCAGCAAATCACCCCGTGGCACTCCGCCCATCATAACAATGATGGAAATCTGCCAAGAGCCTTGCAGCCGACTGGCTTGCTCACACAGTCTGGCTTTTGTGTGTGTGCTGAAGAACATTCGTCCTGATCTCAACAGGGAGGCATGTGTTGGGGGCTGAATAAGCCCACGTTAAATACCTTTATTAAGGCTCCTAGCATTTCTGCAGCTGAGCAGCAACATTAAACGTGTACTCCTAAAAGTGCAATGTGGAGGCTTAACCTTTCACGATGGAGGAGAATATGGGTCTCTTGATCACTACCCCCAAAACCCAAGGGCTCCAATGTCAGGGACTGGCAGCTTTCCTAAAGCAGTGGTTTTTTTTTTCTTCCCCTAAGAAACCACAGCTGAGAATTTAACTATATCAGAGCTGGAGGGACTACTGGAAGAAACTGAGAAGGTTTGATTTTTTTTTGTTTTGAACAAAGTCTATGTTTTCCTTCATTTTCTTTTTCTTTTGTTGTATACCCTGCAGCCATGGCATGACACTCCAGCTGTTTGCCAGCCAGACTCCATCGCTGAGGTGATAGCTACCAAGGCTCTTTGCCCATAATTGGCACCCAATAAAAGTGTTGACTGATCGCTTAATTACCTCCTGTGTATTTCTCTCTCTCTCTCTTTTTTTTTTTCAAACAGCCTTTAGCAGACTCAACAACACAGTGGGTCTGTGTTAAGGACTAATCCGCTCTTATATTTCTGCCTTGGGTGGTGGTTTAGTTGCTCAGTTGTATCTGACTCTTTGTGATCCCATGGACTGTAGCCCACCAGGCTCCTCCGTCCATGGGATTCTCCAGGCAAAAATACTGGAGTGTGTTGCCATTTCCTTCTCCACTGGATCTTCCCAACTCAGGGATCGAAACCTGGTCTCCTGCTTTGGCAGGTGGGTTCTTTACTACTGAGCCACCAGGGAAGCCCCATATTTCTGCAGTGCTATTCCTTTTACAAAGTACATTTATTCTCATCTATCACCTTGCACACACACATCAACCCTGCAAAGACTATATTAACCAGGGATTGAGAATTTTTTATGTGGCGCCTCTGTCATCAAATGGTTTTTGTTCCAACTACTCAGCTCTACCCTGCGGCATGAAAGCAGCCCTGGGCAATGGGTTAATGAATGAATGTGGTTGTGTTCTAATAAAACTTTATTCATAAAAACAGGTGGTGAGCTGGACTTAGTCTGTGGGCCATAGCTGGCTGATCCCTGAATATTGATGACCTGACGTTGCCCACTAGGAGTATAATGATCGAAGAGATTCTGTCTTGTTTCTCTGTTTGTTTAGTCTATTTACACTCTAACTCATTTTTAAAAGAATTTTTTTTCCTGCTGCTCAATTTGGACTCAACTGTAATAGTGCATGGGTTTCCTTGAGGGCTCAGTGGTAAAGAATTTGCCTGCCAGTGCAGGAGAAGCAGGAGACACTGGTTCGATCCCTGGGTCAGGAAGATCCCCTAGATGAGGAAATGGCAACTCACTCCAGTGTCCTTGGCTGGGAAATCCCATTGACAGAGGAGTCTGGTGGGCTACAGTCCATGTGGTCACAAAGAGTTGGACATGACTGAGTGTGCACATGTGATATTTCAGAATAATCAACATCAGATAATGACAGTTAATCCCACTCTCACTTCACCTAGATCTATTGCTCCTTTTATTCTATTAATAAAAAGTGATTAATGCAAGGAATAAGCTAAAGCACCAGCAACGTTGCTTATAATCCCTAAGCCAAAGGATATTGGGAAGGACCGTGAATGACAGAGCAGTAACTCTGCTTTCTGAGCTTCTCTTTGTTCCAAGACCTGTGCTATGCCCCCTAGCCTTGACAGTCACTCTCCCTTCATTTAAAGATGAGAAAACCAAAGCAGAAAACCAGAGCAGTTAAAGGAACCCCTCAAGGTCACATACAAGGTTACATGCAAGAGTACAGAGTCCTACACTCCTAAAGACCCCTTCTCCCCCCACTTATGCTGGGTTTCATGCTCTGTTGTCATTCCTAGGAAGAATCTTAATATATTTTGAACAAAGACTTGGTCTTGATTACACAGCCCATCCGAGGAGAGGTGAGACTCAACCCAACTCTGTCTGACCCTAGTGGTCTTTTCATAAATCTGTGTGCCATGTTCACTCTCAACCCCCAAGTGATTGGATTGAATGAAGATATTGGCTTGGTCATCAGGCTCAGCTTTACTGGAATGTATATTTATAGAGAAAAAATAGAAATGTCCTCAAGGGACCAAATCTATGGGGCCTGTACAAAAGACTCAACATAAAAATATTTTCAAATTATGAGGTCCAAAGGATCACAAAGTTAAAAGATAGTTTACGTTTGCGTAGCATGTTGACTTTTATCAGCCACCATAATCCTTCCAATTTCTCTTTAAGTGGACATCATTATCTCGAATTTCAATGAGGTAATTGAAACCCAGAAAAAGCTAAATAACAAGAGAGAAAATGACCAGGCATGCTGTAGATCCAATGTTTCTCTCTCCAAATGGGAAAGATCCTCTGTTCCAGCAGATCTCCTCTCAATATCCAAGTCTATAAGTGATTCCCGGAAAGGAAGATAATTACTTCCAGGCACAATGCACATTCCCCCTCCTCTCTTGCCCACAAAGAGTTAAAGCAAAGCAAAAAGTATACCATTTCCTCTCAAAAGAGTCCCTCCTCCCCTTCATCTGTTGGAGTAGATGATGTGGCTTTTGGTCCCATAGATTTCTTTGGGACAGAATCAACCAGAAAAGCTTTGTGAATGCTCCAAAGGAGATGTGAAGTGAGGACCCCCATAAAACTTAAGTAGAAGCAAGCATTTTTCCTGGAAAATACCCACTCTGATGTGGCCATACATTATGTTTTATAGTGCTGTCTCAGCAACACCAAGAAGAAAAAGCCGACGGCCCTGGATCCATGGCATGAATTTCAGGCCTATCAATCACAGGGAAAAATTTATTTCACTAAGGGCCTTTCCAGAATTCGCAGCAAGGCTGGGGTGCAGTTGAGAAGGCTACAGTCTAGGAGCCCTGACTGGCCAGCTGATGAGAAGTAAATTCTTCATGCCAGGTCTGAGGGCTGCCTCCTCCCTGGTACGTTGAGGAGTTCGCTCAACGAGGAGCATGTGGGCCGCGAGAGGTGCAGCTGCCATGCTGGGGCAGTGTGACCAAGTTACCTTCCTTTCATGGCGCTTCAGTGTCTTCAGCTATCACGGTGCTGACAATAACAATCTCACACAGTGCTGTCGGGCTAAAGGGAACCCCAGTGTTAGCTTTCTTTTGCTTTTGTTTTGAATCCACAGAGAGTACACTGTAATAACATAACATAAATGGTGGTATTGCGTTTCCGGACCCCGGAGGTGATCATATTTGGATAGTAGGATTACCTGCAAGAAAATTAGACTACAGGATGAGAATATTTGGGGTCCCAGCAGGGAAGAGATGGCAGAGTCCCAGGGGAGGCAATTGCGCTGAATTTAATGAAGGGCTTACTTCCAAGGATAGAGTAGGTCATGGAGGCCAAGCAAGGGAAGGTGAAGAACTCTGGGGTTCTCTGCCTAGAGGCTTCTTCCTAGGTGGCGCTAGTGGTAAAGAATCCGCCTGCCAATGCAAACAGTTAGAGATGCCAGTTCAATCCTTGGGTTGGGAAGATCCCCTGGAGGAGGGCATGACAACTCTAGTATTCTTGCCTGGAGAATCCTATGGACAGAGGAGCCTGGTGGGCGACAGTCCATAGGGTCGCAAAGAACTGGACGTGACTGAAGTGACTTAGCACTCGCACAGAGGAACAAGGGCAGGGAGTATTTCTCAGGACCTGGAGAGAGCCACAGGAGTAGAGTGCCCAGAGATAGAGGGACTTGTGGGACGTGGGGCCACGTAGAGAAATGCTTATCGTCATCACACTGTCGCTCCTGTCAGTGTCTCCGTGGGCTGAACCCAGCTGGAACCCAGAAGGTAAGTGAACCTGGGGATGCTGTTGTTAAGAGTCTGCCTGTGGGATGGAGGAGGGATAAGAACGGATCTGGGGATGCAAACCAGAATATCTGGCTCATGAGACCTTCAAAAGCAGCAATTTCCAAGTCTGGCTGATTCTTCTGTTCCTCTGGGGACACACACACACATACACTGAGGACATACAGATGCTTAGGGCATTTTCAGCATATACAGCCTTGCCCTTAGATATGTTAATTTAGGAGATCTGGTACAGCAAGATGTTCCCCTGGTGATCTCGATGGTCACACAGATCTGGGACCCACAAGAAGATGTTCTCTAAAGTGCTCCCATCCCCCGGTGTGTAACAGATTTGCAGCAACACATGTGCTGCAAAGATCCGATGTCTTGAAGTGTTTGCCCCACTGCCCCCGACCCAGTTCAAAACAACCAGTCCAGGTTGAACATCTGCGATGGGCAAAGCCTGTGGTTGCCTTTCCTGCATGGAATTTGCTTTCCACCTCCCACAAATGCATATAAGATACAGATTCTGTAAAGATAAAGTATTTTCATAAAACCTCAAAGCAATGATTGGGGAAATAGTATAAGAGGGCAGTGAAGTCCAAAGTTGGTTTTAGACAAATTTTGCTGCTGGCGACAGAAATGGCGTTTCTGTATGCCCTCATAGCAACTGGCTGGGGTGGGTGATTCTGTATGAACTCACTTCACAGACCTGCAGGCTGAAGGCCAGCAGAGGCTGCGCTGTGACTTTCCAGGACTTCCAGACATTTATACTTTCATCAGTTCCTTCCTCCATTTAAAAAAAAAAAAAAAAGTGACATTTTACAACTATGTGGGTTTAAAGGTGGCTATAACCCAGGCTGGGTCATATTCATTTTTTTCTTCTGATTAAAATAAAATAATAAGACTTCCCTGGGGGTCCAGTGGTTGAGAAACCACCTGTCAACGCAAGGGACATGGGTTCGACCCCTGTCTAGGATGTTTCCACATAACTAAGCCAGTGCGCCACAACTACTGAGCCCATGTGCTTAGAACCCGTGCCCTGTAACAAGAGAAGTCACTGCTATGACTAGCCTGCACATGGCAACTAGGGAGCAACCCCCCCTAACTACAATTAGAAAAAGCCCACATGCAGCAATGAAGACCCAGCATAGCCAATAAATAAATTAATTAATTAGAAAAAATGAAATTATAATGTTTGGGTAGGGCCCTAAAAGTGTCCTGGGTCATAGCATTGTGCCTGCCACTCTGTCAGCTGACCCTGAGTATTGAGTGATGTGACCTTAGCACACAGTTGGTAGGCAAAGTTCTAATCAGCTGGCAGCTATCCACTTCAACTTTGACTGTATCTTTGGGGAGGCTTCCCTAAATCCCCATGGTCAGCTTGCACCCCAGACTATTTAAGCCAGGAAATCTGGGACCGGGCATCACGCATTTGCCCAGTGAAGTTCTCAGGTGATCCTGGCATGCAGTAAGGTAGAGGACCATGCCTGGAAGCCCTGGATTTCTCCCCTGTCCCCCGCACCACCTTCTAAGGGAGCACAGAAGACACGAGCTCACACCTAGCAGCTGCCGTCTCTTGGGACTAAGGTGAGGTACAGGCATGCTTATAGCCGTGCCTCTGCCATCCTTGCCAGTGCTTTCCTCCCTACCTGGCCTCTCGCTACAGCTGAAACAGAACTCCTCCCTGTCCTGGGAGCAATTTCCCACCGTGGAGTTCTCCTATCCACCCACCTGGAAACGTATCCAGCCCCACCACACTGCAGGCCCTCTGTGGTTGCCCTGGTCGATGGGCATTTCTGAATGCCTGTGCTCAGAGCCAGGCTCAGTGGAGGCCAGCAGGCAGGATGGTCTTAGGCTTTCCAGACCAAGTGGTTCCAGGGCAGCATAGGAGCCTGGTCCACACAGGAGCCGGGACTGGGCCCCTTTGGACTGTATCTCTCCTAGCACGTCCACATCCCAACTCCGAGGAGGACGTGGCCCGTGACTGCACCCTCTGCTGTACCCTCTCGGCCAGCTTGTGTTCACTCAGTGTGGACCATTTCCAGCTCATTTCATCTGGATCTGGATGTCTGGGGAAGAGAGAGGGCCTGGCTGTAGAACAATATTAACCGGTATTTACGAAGAGAACCTAAAATAGCAGAACTATGAGTCTCCATTCAAGATTATCTTTTTTTTTTTACTTTAAATTTTTTAATTTTATATTGGAGTATAGCCGATTAACAATGTTGTGGTAGTTTCAGGCGCACAGAGAAGGGACTCACATACATACACACGTATCCATTCTCCCCCGAGCTCCCCTCCCATCCAGGCCGGCACATAACATTGAGCAGAGTGCCGTGTGCTGTACAATAAGTCTGTTGGTTATCCACTTTGAATATAGCAGTATGAACATGACCTTTTAAACAATAATTAATTAATTGATGAATGAAATACAGTTGAGTTACAGTGTTGTGTTAGTTTCCGGTATAGAGCAAAGTGATTTGGATATATATATTCTTCATATTCTTTTCTATTATAGTTTATTGGAGGATGCTGAATATAGTTCCCTCAGCTATACAGTAGGTCCCTGTTGTTTATCTAGTTTATATGCAGTAGTTTGTATCTGTTAGTCCCAAACTTCTTATTAACCCCTCTTGACCGCTTTCCCCGTTTGGTAACTGTAAGTTTGTTCTCTATGTCTGTGAGTCTGTTTCTGCTTCTTAAATAAGTTCATTTGTATCATATTTTATATGTATAATTATAATAATTTTATTATATATTGTATTATATTAAATATGTGATTATATATAAAGGAAATCCATGAAATAGATAGCATTGGACCAGACAACATTTATTTATTCATTAACCCGGTCTTCAGTCTCTTTCATGTGCTAAGGATGCTGAAATAAAACAGTCTTAGTTATCAACTGATCAGCTAAGTGGCTGTCCCAAGTAATACTACATTTCATTGGGCTTCCCTGGTGGCTCAGCTCATAAAGAATCCACCTGCAATGCAGGAGACCTAGGTTCCATCCCTGTGTTGGGAAGATCCCTTGGAGAAAGGAAAGGCTACCCACTCCAGTGGCCTGGAGAATTCATTACATTTCATTATGTTTTATGCTCCGTTATAGTGGCAGAGTTCCTCTCTTGTGTTTTCCTGCCACTTAAAGCAAAGAAATAAGGACTCTCTTGTCACTCAAATAAAATCCAAAGATTGTTGCCCTGACTTATGGAGGCTGGACGTGAGCTGTCTTCCTGCCACTTCTGTGACACTCCTCCTGGGTCCCTTTCTCACTTGGCTCCTCCTCCTGACCGCCTGCTCTTTTCTTGGTATGTTCCAGACACTCCTGCCCCAGGGCTTCTGCCCTCGTGGTTCCCTTTGTCTAGAATATTCTTTCCAGAGACATCCTCGAGTCTTAATTCCTTACTTCAGTCTCCTCTCAATTTTCATCTTCTCAGAGAGGACGTCTGACTACCTGTATGATCTCGCCTCCCCGCCACGCCCTCTCCATCCGCGATGACCCTTCTTCCCAGCCCTGTCCGTGTCTTGAACATGTTTCTCCCAGCGCACTTTCAACAGAGTACAAGGGTTTTTGGCAACATGCGTGCAAGACAGATCACCTCCTCCCCACACCATGGGGAGAAACTAAAGTGAACGCGTAGGAAAAATGGCTCAGTGATTCAGCCATATCAAGAATATTCAAAGGTGTCAGAGAGGGTTTGGGGAAGACCTTTTCTGCCCCCTCCCCTGTGGAGACACTGTGAATCCTCCTTGCCTTCTGATCTGAAGCTTAGTGATAGAGGAATCTCTGGGCTTCCTGTGTCCGGGGTGGGGGGTGAGGATAATGTATGGGGAACGAATTACAGACTCCTGCCTAAGCATCCTAAGGTGGCCCAAGGCGGCAGGATGCAGCTGTGTGATTTAGGATCATGTTGCCCTGCAGAGTTTATCAGAATAAATGATGCATGACTATTCACAGTGAAGATGTGGATGAAGGGGCGGAAAGCAGTAGACTCTTGAAGTCCTTCCCCAGAAGCGTGACTTCCCCCAGGACTCAGGAGCTGCAACAGGGGCCCTCACTCAGGGTCTAACATGAACCTAAAGATACACCCCCTGAGAGGCAGACTCAGCTGTAACTGTCCATTCACCAGGCTCAGGATGAGTGATGAGATTGGTTCTCTCCAGATCAGAGGACCTGAAACTCAAGTTCTGATCTGGAGAACATGTAGATAGAGAGAGAGGAACTCTATTTCACTGCCCAGCCATTGCTGCGGCCAGCACAGTCGTCCCCAGTTGGAGAAGGGGTGACTCTGATTTAAGTCTGGAGTTTTGATTCTTGCATAAGAATAGACATGTTAACTACTAAATTGAGATTATATTTGTGACCTCAGAGAATCGAAAGTCTTTATTTTTTGGCTTGTTGCTTGTTTTTTGCCTGAGAGTGAACAGAAAAGTCTCAAACTCAGTGGACTATTCATCTAGGGGCAAGATGCAGACACATTCCTTTCTGAATATATTTGATTCAGGAAAAAGAGAGAAAGAGAGGGTAGACATTGGTACTTGTTCAACATACCAGTGTCATGCTCACTACCATCTGATAGTTTATATACATGTATTTGCTTATTTTTATATCTTCTGCTCCCTCTGCAAGCATCAAGCTTCAAGAAGTGAGTGATTTGCTGATTTTGTTCATTGCTCTATCTCTACAGCCTACAACATCAGTGCCTGTAGAGGGTCGACATTCAATAACCCTTTTTTTTGAATACATGAATAAAATTATTTTACTGTAGAAACTACCTTTGCCCATCCGAAATGCATATTTTTGCAAATATATGGAAGTCAATGTTTGTGGAACCAGATTACATGAATAACAATGGAGAACAATGCAGTTCAATCTCATAAATATTTATTAGGAGCCACAAGCCATGAAAGACAAAGACTTGGAGTCTGCTCTGAGGTTACTGGGAGCTTTCTGTGGGCTCCTGGCCAACACTAAGCCCCCTACATTTAACTACTATGTTGGCTGTCTCAGGTTTTGCACTGTGGCCTTGGAAGAGCTGTGCAAACACACACACACACTCACGAGAACAAGAAAAAGCAAAGGAGAGAGACAGAAGAGGGGAAAAAAGAAAATCAACTCTAAAGCAAAGTTGGCCTTGCTTCATAACCACAGTCACATGTGTATGGCACAAAAAAAAAGAAAAAAACTAAAAAACACGTTGAAATGTATCTGAAGTTATAGAGGCTGGAGAAGGCAGTGTGGTCTGGCATTAAGTTCTAAAACCTTGGCTCTTGGTTTGCTCTGCCAGGTGGAGTAGCTAAACAAAGCTTGTCCCAAACTTTTTTGTCTATCTTAAGCATTCTATTCATTCTGAGTCTTTGGAGACATAATACAAAAATAAATGCTATCATAAATATATATGTTTCTGATTTACAAAGCTATTTAAACAGAGTATCATAAAACTATAGAATGTAAATCATGTGGAGCGATGCACAGTGAACTGTCTTTTTAAAGACTACAGAACCTGTAAATTATTTGAGGTCTTCTCAGGTAAAAAAAATCTCTGCTTGATATTTTAAGATTTATTTATGTACCCATTTGAATGCAGAGTTCCAAAAAATAGCAAGGAGAGATAAGAAAGATTTCCTCAGTGATCAATGCAAAGAAATAGAGGTAAACAATAGAATGGGAAAGACTAGAGATCTCTTCAAGAAAATTAGAGATACCAAGGGAACATTTCACGCAAAGATGGGCACAATAAAGGACAGAAATGGTATGGATCTAACAGAAGCAGAAGATATTAAGAAGAGGTGGCAACAATACACAGAATTGTACAAAAAAGATCTTCATGACCCAGATAACCACGATGGTATGATCACTCACCTAGAGCTAGACATCCTGGAATGTGAAGTTAAGTGGGCATTAGGAAGCATCACTACGAACAAAGCTAGTGGAGGTGATGGGATTCCAGTTGAGCTATTTCAAATCCTAAAAGATGATGCTGTAAAGTGCTGCACTCAATATGCCAGCAAATTTGGAAAACTCAGCAGTGGCCACAGGACTGGAAAAGGTCAGTTTTCATTCCAATCCCAAAGAAAGGCATTGCCAAAGAATGCACTTATCTCACATGCTAGCAAAGTAATGCTCAAAATTCTCCAAGCCAGGCTTCAGCAATACATGAACTGTAAATTTCCAGATGTTCAAGCTGGATTTAGAAAACGCAGAGGAACCAGAGATCAAATTGCCAACATCTGTCGGATCATCAAAAAAGCAAGAGAGTTCCATAAAAACATCTACTTCTGCTTTATTGACTACGCCAAAGCCTTTGACTGTGTGGATCACAATAAACTGTGGAAAATTCTTAAAGAGAAGGGAATACCAGACCACCTGACGTGCCTCCTGAGAAGTCTGTATGCAGGTCAAGAAGCAACAGTTAGAACTGGCCATGGAACAACAGACTGGTTCCAAATCGGAGAGTAGTATGTCAAGGCTGTATATTGTCACCCTGCTTATTTAACTTATATGCAGAGTACATCATGTGAAATGCCGGGCTGGATGAAGCACAAGCTGGAATCAAGATTGCTGGGAGAAATATCAATAACCTCAGATATGCAGATGACAATACCCTTATGGCAGAAAGTGAAGAAGAGCTAAAGAGCCTCTTGTTGAAAGTGAAAGGAGGGTGAAAAAGTTGGCTTAAAACTCAGCATTCAGAAAACTACGATCATGGCATCCAATCCCATCATTTCATGGCAAACAGATGGGGAAACAATGGAAATTGTGTGAGACTTTATATTTTGGGACTCCAAAATCACTGCAGATGGTGACTGTAGCCATGAAATTAAAAGACACTTGCTTCTTGGAAGAAAAGCTATGACCAACCTAGACAGCATATTAAAAAGCAGAGACATTACTTTGCCAACAAAGGTCTGTCTAGTCAAAGCTATGGTTTTTCCAGTAGTCATGTATGAATGTGAGAGTTGGACTATATAAAGAAAGCTGAGCGCCAAAGAATTGATGCTTTTGAACTGTGGTGTTGGAGAAGACTCTTGAGAGTCCCTTGGACTGCAAGGAGATCCAACCATTCCATCCTAAAGGAAATGAGTCCTGAATATTCATTGGAAGGACTGATGCTGAAGCTGAAACTCCAATACCTTGGCCACCTGATGCGAAGAACTGACTCATTTGAAACAACCTTGATGCTGGGAATGTTTAAAGGCGGGAGGAGAAGGGGATCACAGAGGATGAGATGGTTGGATGGCATCACTGACTTGGACATGAATTTGAGCAAGCTCTGGGAGATGGTGATGAACAGGGAAGCCTGGTGTGCTGCAGTCCACGGGGTTGGAAATAGTCGGACACGACTGAGCAACTGAACTGAACTGAAGCTCTATTCATATTAGTAAATACTAAGCAGCCATTAAAATTGCACAAAGACAAATATCATATGATATCCCTTATATATGGAAGCTAAAGAAATGATATAAATGAACTTATTTACATAACAGACACAGACTCACAGATATAGAAAACATACTTGTAGGGACTTCCCAGGTGGTCCAGTGGTTTTGACTTTGCCTTCTTATGCAGGGGTACAGTTCCATCCCTGGTGCAGGAGCTAGGATCCCTTATGCCTAAGGGCATAAAACAGAAGCAATATTGTAACAAATTCAATAAAGATGTTAAAAATGGTCCACATCAAAACAAACAAACAAACAAAAGAAAAACCAACATACTTATGCTTACCAAAGGGGAAGAGGACTGGAGAGGGATAAATTTGAAGTTTGGGATTAAAAGCTACAAAGCACTGTATATAAAATAGACCAACAACAAGGTCCAACTGTATGGCATAGGGACCTATATTCAATACCTTTTAATAAACTATATTAAGAAATAATCTGAAAAAGAATTTGCATGCAAAGTCACTTTAGCCTGTGTGCAACTCTTTGCGACCCCATGGACTATAACCCACTAGGCTCCTCTGTCTGTGGAATTCTCCAGGCAAGAATACTAGAGTGGGTAGCCTTTCCCTTCTCTGGGGAATCTTCCCAACCCGGCAATTGAACTTGAGTCTCCCACATTGCAGGCAGATTCTTTGCCATCTGAAAGATGGTAAAGGGACCCTCTTAGTGTCTTGCAATTCCTCCATTAGATAAGCTCCTCAACGGCAATGATTTTTTTTTTTTTATTACTTCTCCTTCAGGCTGGCCTGAATGAGCATGAGAACAGGGACCATGTCCCTCTGGTCCTTAGCTTTAGCCTCAGCCTGGCCCTTGTCTACAGTAGAGATTAAAAATTGATTTTTTGACTGAATTTAGCATGTGGATAATGAATGTATCTATAGATGAATGCATAAATACATGAAATATGGGAAGCACATTTACAAAATTTCTTTTCTTCCTTGGGCAAAGTCCATTCACAGTCTTACTTTGAACTGATTCCTGAAAAATTAACAGAGGTTTTCAAATTTGCTTTGAAAGGACCATAGATGTGGTTTCTAATGTACTCAAACTTCAATAAAGAAGACCACTTTTTAACATAAGAAATGTATAGATTTCAACATGATACTAAAGAACTTGTAACACATGTGGATGAAAAGCATTCATAAGACATATGGAGTCTCAAATATAATAACTCCCTAGCCCCTCATGGATCTGTGACCACAGAATAGATTCCAGAAGACTCAAAAATCTAACTCTCATTTACCTGATGAACCTGATTCAAAATGCAATAAATATTTTTTTTTCCTTGACAATTTTCTTCCTTAATTGAAGAATGCCAAATCAGGAAAATGCAGTGTTTTTGTCTTTATTTTGAATATTGGTACAAGTATTTATACAAGGCATGGGCTTCCGGTGGCACCATGGTAAAGAATCCACCTGCCAAGTAGGAGACACGTGTTCGATCCCTGGGTCAGAAAGATCCCCTGGAGAAGAAAATTGCAACCCACTCCAGTATTCTTGGCTGGGAAATCCCATGGACAGAGGACCTCGGCAGGCTACATCCATGGAGTTGCAAAAAGCCAGATGCAACTGAGAAATTCAAAACAAAACACAAAAATGATTCCAATATCTCTGCTTTTATTGAAATTATAAAAAATGAATGTTATCAAAATTATATCTACATTAATTTTTAAAAGTACAGATATCTTATTAACACATGGTTGTCTTACTAGATCTTTCTTATTAACATTTTAAACTAATATGCTGACTTTTGGGGCAAGATAGATGTTTCACAATGGTTAAACATAAAATGTCATCCAATTCCTAATATAAAATATTTTCAACTTGTGGAGAAAAAATTATTGTATTTCATGATAATTTTGTGTTTTGTTTGCAACACTGCAAATTCAGTTTTAGAGAATGTGAAATTTTATCTGAAGTTAGCAGCATGGTGAGGCTGATGGACTCAGGCTCATGAGAGTAAATTGTGCAAATTTCTTTCCAGTGACATCAACTTGGTATCTTGAAATGAACCATGTTTAAAATATTTATATCAGGGACAATGGCAGATTCTAGAAATCAAAGACATTCTTTTTGGCTAGTTGGTTAATGCCCTTCTACCAACACATCTCTGAGTATAATAGAAAAATTTGTAACTGTGACTGAGTTTTGCAGTGTGGTGTGCAACTACCAGGCTTCCCTTGTCCACATTTTGGGTAACAAGCCTCATTTTACGTGAATCTTATCTTTGGAAATTTATTCAATTGAAGCACTAGATGCTACAGAATGGGAAGTTAATTGAGTTCCTTGGATGAATATAAGTCACATTTCCTGCCTTGAGCTATGCTTATCTCACAACTGAAAAGACAAATTGCTATCTCTTGTTTAACAAATGTGATTCTTTTGGCAAATCTTTTAACAAATAGATCTTTTTTAAAGTTATCATTTATAGCCATTTTGACATGAAAATTAAAAATGTAGTGATATATTTTCAAACCTTTTAAAAATCTTTAAACCCTGGCAAAGTAATCTTGTAATACAGCACATGGAAGTGTTCCTTGTTGATATTACTTTGTGTCCATATCTTTCCAGAAATAAGGCCAAAATTTCTTGGTTCCAAGTACCAATATAATCCCCATTGCCTTTAGACACTGAAACATTATGTCCAACCCTGATCGCACATATATTAATTTTAGTAATCAGGTGCATGTGTTCATGCTAAGTCACTTCAGTCATGTCAGACTCTGCGAACCTGTGGACTGTAGCCTGCCAGGCTCCTCTGTCCATGGAATTTTCCAGGCAAGAATAAAGGGTGTGGCTTTGTAAAAATTTTCCCCGTGATTGTCTTACTCCACTTGGCAAGAGGCTCCATAGGGCATTCATTTTTGTTTGAGGCACTTTGAGAGTCTTGGAATAACTTCATTGTGGTGATAGTCACCTGAATTTTTATGGGTTTCCTTTCCTACCTTCTGGCTTACATGTATCTTTTTAAAAGTTCCCCCCCCCCCCAGCTGTGCTGGGTCTTCCTTGCTGTGTGGGCTTTTTCTCTAGTTTTGGTGAGTGGGGGCTACTCTCTAGCTGTGGTACATGGGCATCTCACTGTGGTGGCATCTCTTGTTGCTGATCACGGGCTCTAGAACACGTGGGTTTCAGTAGTTGTGGCTCCCAGGCGCTAGAGCACAGGCTCAATAATTGTGTCACAAGGGTTTCATTGCTCCACACAGCATCTGGGGTCTTTTCAGATCAGGGATCGAACCCACGTCTCCTGCATTGGCAGGTGGATGATTCTTTACCACTGAGCCACCAGGAAAGCCCTTGCACATATCTTTTTAAGCCATCTAAAATACTTGCTATTAATAATTGTTGTGAATTGGGTACAAGCAGTGTGATATCCTAGTAGCAGGCCAGTGTGATGTCTGTGAAATATCAAGATGATTAAGATCTCTGAGGACCTCTGGCAGAGGTCAGGAGAATTGGAATCAATCTGAGGCAAGACTGAATATGTTGTATACCAGGTGGAAGCAAGCTTCTTCTAGAAGTTGCAAATTGATACTGGAGGCTTACTTAAAAAAAAAAAAAAGCTGCAAACTGGTATCCCATCCTTGAAGATCTGTTTTCTAGGACTGTTACTAATGCTGTATCTTTTGGGGTTTAGTCATAAAAGTGAAAACTCTAATACGTATTTCAACTGAGAGAATTTAATATAGAAAATTAGTTACACAACAGTTAGTCTATTGAACAACAACAGAAGTATGAGCTTGGAAAAAAATTTTCATTAGTTTATTTGTCTGGCTGTGCCAAGTCTTAGCATATGAGATCTTCATGTGGCCTACCAGATCTTCAGTTGCTGAATATGGGATCTAGTTCCCTGACCAGGGGTGGGACCGGGGCCCCTACATTGGGAACTTGGAGTCTTAGCCACTGGACCATCAGCATAGTCCCTACAATTTTTGCTACTGGGGAGGTGACACTAGCAAGAATGGAATGCAGAGAAGAAAGAAAGAAAAACAGTATGCCTTCTGAGATCCCCCTCATCCTCCAATTGGCAGGACCTACAATGAAGTCATCTGGCAAAGAAATACATACTCCAAGACCCAGAATCACAAGACATAGCCTAGAAGAGTAGTTTTGGGTGGAAGACAATAGGTAAGTGACTGTCACAGCCAATTTTCCTTTGAGAACCTTGAAGAGTTTAATTTGTTCATTCAAGGAAGAAAAGAGAGATTTATGAATAAGCTTTCTCTGATGAATGAGCCTTGTGTCCTCTTGGGGTTTTTCTGAATCAGGATCTAAGTGTGCCTTGCGAATTTATCATTGAATTAGTGCAATGGTATGAAATGACTTGAGATCACAGGTCTACTGTGAACGTTTCACATGAAGTTAGGGAAATTTACATTTTATAAATGACAAAACAGAATCGGATGTGAAAAAGAACTCAGAGAAGTTGCATCTATTAAAGATTAATGAATAGGAATTCACATTAAATTCAACCCCTAGTTCCAGCGTATTAATTTCATTCAATGTTCTCCAGTTTCCAAATTCATTTTAGAATTATGAGGCTGTCCAGTCACGTTTATACTTCTGTTATGCCATTTCTATTTCCCAGCCTCTAAAATGTAGTAATTTGGCCTGTTATGCTTAGATAAACACCTGGAGTCTCTCTTGGGAAAGATCCCAAGTCTAGACATAGTTAAAAAAAATTCCTCACATGTGTTTCTTATTATAAGAAACTATTACTCTGCAGACAAGAGAAAGTTCCCATGTCTTCAAGGAGTTGCCAATTATGTCACATTTTGTGATGAAGCACTTATGACTAATATATAAATACTTGCCTCCAAAAAGTAGAATAATAAAGGGGACGATAGAGAAGAGCAATGATTTTATCTGAACTGCTAGAAGACCTATTTTTTAAGATGCAGTCCTTACATTATGAAGGCAAAGTCAACTCACAACAATCTCCTAAGTAAATTGTGCAGTTGTATTTTATAATTTTGGCAATGCTACTCATGAGAAATCTGACCACACCCCTTTGGATTTTAAGATAGCAACGTCTGCAAATCTTTTTAGCTACTATGGTTCTAAAATTTAAACTGAAATATAACTTCTTATTGTTGTTGTTATTATTAGTAGTAGTATTCTTACTACTGTTATATAATAGGAAACCATCCACAATATTATTCAATTCTAGGAAAAGGCACAACACACAAATCAGTAATTCTAAAAATTTCATCAAAAGACAGTGCTATCAAGAACAGACATGAGGAGAACTGGTCAATTACAGTTACAATTACACAAGTGAGAGTGCTGTAATAAAAGGGACATATTTCAGTATTCAAAAAAAAACCCTGGAAACTTTTTGCATCATGAAAACAACTGAAGCTAATACAGATTCTCTGGGAAAAAAAAATAGAATTGTAATAGGCTGAAATGAAAAGATGAAAATAGATGACATGCATAACTGGAAGAGGTAAGGATGATCACAAACCAAGAGTATCTCTGCAACATTAAAAAGTATTTGTTGGAGGCGTTAAAAGAATGAGGTAATAGAGAGAGAAGTTAAATAAGCAAAGTGGGAAAAAACTTTGTAACTCTTTCAGATTTCAGAGTACATTATGAATCTCACAGGAAACTGTGAGATAAGAGATTATAAGTATTAATGACAGAAAAAGCATTACCAACAGTAGTTCTAGAACAGATACAAGAATAGGTGGATAATAGATATACAGAGATAGAATAGGAGAACTTTTTTTTCTGAATCAAAGAAAATAAAAATTCAACTCATAAGGATAGAAGGAAGAACATGCACTGGTACCTAAAGAAAGCAGAAAAAGGAAATAACTAAGATTAAAAAGCAATAGAAAGATAATTTTTTTCTTAAAATAGAGGATAAAATTGATAGCTGTTTCTACAAAAGGCGTAAAAGAAATAAAAACAGTTAAATTTCTGTGCTGAAACAAAAATGCAGAATAAGCAACTTTAGGAATAAAAACAGAGAATAGCTGAAGATATAGGAGAAATTGTGAAAACTAAAAGAACATTGTTTCCTGATGTTCAGGCAATTCAGTTAAAAGGTAGACTCTCTTGGATGCCTGGTGGGCTATGGCCTATAGGGTTGCAAAGAGTTGGATACAACTGAAGTGACTTAGCACTCGCTCTTGGGTTCAGGTGAAACAAAAAATTTTTTAAGTACTAAGATGCTTTTAAAATACAAAGTAAGAGTCCAATAAGGATGTAGGCAGAAATGAAACAGATTGTTAGTTTCACAGTCATGTGCCACATACTTCTCTAGTGTAATAATAATATTAGAAATAAAATAGAGCAATTATAGGTGTCCTGGAGGAGAAAGAAAAGGTTGTGACATTTCAGTATATCCATCTAAGATCTTTCATGTTCATGACTGATGGAAATAGAGACATTCCCAGGTATGTAAGTACTCAAAAAACACATCATGCACTTTCCTTAAAATTTTTGTTTCAAAAGATAATTCTTCTAAAGAGATAAAGTCAATTTATGAGTTTAAGAATAAGGTTGCATGTGGGTGCTCAGTCACTTCAGTCATGCCTGATTCTTTGAGACCCTATGAACTGTAGCCCACCAGGCTCCTCTGTCCATGAGATTCTCCAGGCAAGAATACTAGAGTGGGTTGCTATGTCCTCCTCCAGGGGCTTTTCCTGACCTAGGGATTGAACCCACATTTCCTGAGTCTCCTACATTGCAGGCAAACTCTTCACCCACTGAGCCACCTGAGAAGCCTACTGTAGTATAAAAAAGTCTGATATTGGGCATATAAATCAATTAAATGAGAATGGATCAAGGAAATATTGTGCGTCAACAGGGTAGGATCGAAAACAGTTGACGTCTAATAAGTAACTTGGTCAACATTAAATAGTCCAGGGAGACATGGAATATTTGAGATGGACAAAATTAGGCTAAGAAATCATACCTGTCAGGAAAAAGAAAAATTGTCCCAAATATCGAAGAAACAAAATTTTTTTTTTTCTCAACATAAGTCTAAAGAGATTGATGGGACATATTATTTCAGGTCTAAAGGGGAGTTCAAAACAGGAAACTTGGAAAAATATCTGGAAAGAAAACCATTATAAGGGCTAGAAATCGTTTTCCTAAAGAATGCATTTGCAATGAATGATGCTATACCTCATGCTATTTAAGAGTTCTGGTATACCAGGATGGTTGTTAAAAGGTACGCTCCAGAGTTGGGAACTGCACGTCAAGGTGACAAGCTATAGAGAAACACCTTGAAAGAAACAGCATAGGTTGTTCATTCAGGAGATTCAAATAGGTCCTTGGAGACAGGGAAGACCCTCTGAATTCAGGAAAACTGACATAGCTTTAATGACTAAGCAAAAAGAGAAGGTGTTACTGATTAGAAAATCTGCTTATGATGATAGGAAAGAACAAAGAAATTTGATATGAGATGAAATTTTAAACCAGATGGAGGGACTTCCTTGGCAGTCCATTGGTTAAGACTCTTCCAATGCGGGGGGGTGAGCGTTCCATCTTGGTGAGGGAACTAGGACCCCACATGCCATGGGGCATGGCCAAAATAAAAACTAAACCAGACAGCGAAGTAGATAACAAGCTGAAGCTAAAGACCCAATGGGTCTCAACTGTATAATTGAAATAAATCTCATTGTGCTAATGCAGTAGGGTTTTTTTTTTTTTTTCCCTTTAAGACTATACATTTGGAAACTGAAGGGAGAAGCAGGGAAAAACTTCTTCACGCTTAAAGAGAAATCTGAAATAGATATGACACACAAAGAATATTGTTACATGGAAACAAAGGTTTACTCAGCAACCCTTCAATGATGGCATTCCAAATCTTCAGTTTTTCACTTCATGCTGAAGTGAGAAAGAGTGCATATGAAATACTGATCAATCATCTTCATCATTATGCTAGAGCTGAGTATAGAGCATCATTCATTCATTCATTCAAGAAGATCAGGGATAATGGCTGTTGAATAAGGTTCTAGATGCCTCTGTTACGTCAGTGGTGGTCTTTGGAAGCTGGTACCTTATTCAGCTCCAAGCCTGGGACATGCGACCTCTACTTAAGCCAATTGGTACCCTCCATTCCCCTGGCTACAATGATTTGTTTTCCAGTAGACCAATCAGAACCAACAAGTTTGAATTCCATGGTGTATCTGAGTGATCAGGGAAGACTCCTTTCCCACAATATTTGGAATTGTGTGGTGCTGGTAAACTTGGCTTACTACCCCAAGTAGCAGGCAGTGTTGGTATAAACAAAGAAATAAAGTATGATCCTTTTGGATCTAGAGATCATCATACTGAGTGAAGTAAGTCTGAGAAAGAGAAATACCGTATAATATTGCCTACGCTTGCATGCACACATGCTAAGTAGCTAGTACCTGACTCTTTGCAGCTTTGTGGACTGTAGCCTGCCAAGCTCCTCTGTCCATGGGATTCTCCAGGCAAGAATACTGGAGTGGGTAGCCATTCCCTTCTCCAGGCAGATTCTTTACCCTCTGAGCCACCAGGGAAGCCCAATGTTGGTTAACGCCCTCCAGTTAAAGATGTGACTAACATTCTCACAGGCCCACAGTCTCCTGGTATATACCTTTCAGTTTCATTGTGTTGATGATTTTATCCATCTAAATGCAAGTAATAGAAAAATGTCTGGAATAATGTTTAAGGGAAGATCCCCTAAAATAATTCACTCAAGAGGGTCCTATATCTTGGGGACATTTTGAGGCTTTGCGGACAGTGTAATTCAAGTTCCCATGGTGCAAACTTGATATGTCTGAGGGTCTGTGTCCATCTCCTAACTTAGTTAGAGGATTCTAACTTAAATGATTTCTTATGCCTGTTAACTTCAGATAAAGATCTTTGTCAATTCCTGAAGGAATTCCTTCTGCAGGAATACCAGAAAATTTAAGTGAAAATGACAGCACCCTCATTAGGGACCCAACTGTATACACAGTTTATTTGAAGAGTTAATTGCAGCATACATTTACAAAAGATGACACATAGCATAAAATACGGCTCTGGTATTAGCTCCCAACCCTTTCTCCCTAGAGAATCGGCAAATTCCTGATCCAGATGTGGTAGAGAGAAATGTTTTTTCTTTGGCCCAGACTGAGTCTTGTCCTGTAGGGCTTTTAATTTTGCATTAACTATGGAATGTCCTTTGTCTCCCCAAAACGCATTTGCCAATTGTCATTCCACGATCAGATCCCGGTGTTAAAAAACAAATAAACAACTCAGTTTCTCCATTGTCAGTAGCCCAAGATTTATCCACATCAAATGAAGAGTCTTAGGCAAACTTTTCTTAATCTTTCAGTGTCTCTCTATTTTTTTTTTTAAATTTTTTGGAGGATAATTGCTTTACAATATTGTGTTGGTTTCTGCCATACATCAACATGAATCAACCACAGGTATACACATGTCCCCTCTCTCTTGAACCTCCCTCCCACCTCCCACCCTATTCCAACTCCTCTAGGTGGTCACAGAGCAGTGGGTTGAGCTTCCTGAGTCGCAGAGTAAATTCCCACTGGCTATCTGTTTCACGTATGATAGAGTATATGTTTCTATGATACTCTCTCAATTCGTCCCACCCTCTCCTTCCCACACTGTGTCCACACGTTTGTTCTCTATGTCTGCATCTCCATTGCTTAAGCATCTCTTTTTTTTTCAGCCAGGAACTTGACAGATCTCTGCAGACCCTGGGGCTGGCAGTGTGCACACTTCAAAACAGACCTGTTGAACGCAGACGTGACCTCCCTCCCTCGGCCGTGTCTCTGCTCTGGTCTGTGTGTTCTTTAATTCACACTTTATCTTCCTCTGAGCTGTGCCCTGGCAGAGGCAGGGATTTTATGTAGCTATAAAACCACTCTGGCTTTTGTGAAAAGACAACAGATTCTGGGAAGAGTTCAATGTGGAAAGTCACGCTTGGTGCGGAAGTCATTGATTTTATGATACTCTCAGCTTCTCTCTTCTCAGTATTACCCTGGTTTTAGCGTGTGATGGTTTCCCTTTGGCTTTGTGTGTGTGTGTGTCTGTGTGTGTGTGTGTGTGTTAACCTCAACTCCTTTCAAAATGTTGAAAGAACCTAATCTAAAAACAGGTCTGCGTTGATCGCGTAATCTTAGACTAAAGACATTTTACAATGCTACTCTGCAAGGAACTTTTGGCCCATGAATAATGGCTTCAGACTGTTATTTACAATCTCAAGATGAAATGCCTAACACTTTCTAATCTTACTGGATATGCTGGACATGCACGTTAAATCTATGTCAGATTCTGTGTGGGAGAGGAAAGCGCTCAGGTTTATTGAATCCCCAATAGGTCGGACACTAGACTTCCTTCTCTTATTTATTAAGAATTATCTTAACAACCCTCTGAAGCAGGTATGATTCCCATTTTTCTAATAAAGAACCGCTTACATAAGTTTTTTAGGTCACTCTCCAATGGGATTGTCGAAGTCTGTCCAAGATTCTAAAATGATCCTTTCCCCGCTAAACATAATGCATTTACCAGAACTGTAAAGGTGAAGAGGCTTGGGGACCGATTTTTAAAAGAATTCCGAAGGTTTATAACACACTTTATTTCAGACAGCCCAAGGTTGCTTTGCAAGACTGATGCTGCTCTTTCCTAGCTAGGGTTAGTACAGACAGGTCAAGGTCTGAGCACCATCAGGAAATGCTTACTAGGATCCCAGGGGTAACTAGGAACCCACGTGGTACTTATTAGAAAGATTTGTGCAAATGAATCGCTTTGAGGATTTTAGAAGAGGAAATCGGTCAGGGAGACCCTCCTGTTGCATATGGGCTGCATTTGACTCAATGGGGTCTTTGTTCCAGCTCAACTCTGCAAAGAGGTCAGGCGGTGGTCAGTGGAGGAAACCACCGCTGAGAAGTCTGGGCCCTGAGCAGTTGTTGCTCCGCTTTGCTTTGGACAAGGGACAAGAAATCCTTTATGGGCTGGTGCAGTGAAAACTGATGGAAGCCAGTTTTGTTCTATTTTTGTAATATATTTCTGGTTGAGTTGATTCTACGGAAAAAAAGAGTCAGTGGGTTTGTGTGTTTATACAAGCCCTTCATCTTGCTGCTCTGTGCCAAGTTTCCCGAGTCTGCGAGGAAGTGGAGCCAGACGTGACTGCGTCCTGGGTTCTCACCCCAGTGACCTCTCAATCTTTCCAAGTTTACCCACCACTCTTCCAGCAGCGTTTGCATGGAAATGGATCTCTCAGCTCCTGGCTTTTGGCAGGAGGACACTTCCTTCATATGGAAAAGTGTTTAATACCAATTTAATGGTCTGTCTAGCCACTGTACACTCCCAGCCCCCTCCTCCCTCAGTACCCACTGGCACGGAGTGTGGAAATATAACTTTTAATCACCTTTTTAGCAATGCCCCCCGATTTTCTTTCCAGTATGTTCATTGCTTTTCTAATGAAGTTTTGCCCCAACTCCCTTTGAATCCTGTGAAGGGTAATTGCTACTGTAAATTAAAATGATGTTTTTTAATGCACCTAGATTATTTTTTAGCTTGTCATATTCTCAGGAACCGAAAAATTGATGATTGCAAACTGTGGTACTGGAGAAGACTCTTGAGAGTCCCTTGGGCAGCAAGGAGATCAAACCAGTCACTCCTAAAGGAAATCAACTCTGAATGTTCACTGGAAGGACTGATGGTAAAGTTGAAGCTCTGATAATTTGGCTACCTGATGTGAAGAGCTGACTCACTGGAAAAGACCCTGATACTGGGAAAGACTGAGGGCAGGAAGAGAAGAGGGTGACAGAGGAGATGGTTGGTTAGCATCACCAGCTCAATGGACATGAGTTTGAGTCAACTTTGGAAGATAGTGAAGGACAGGGAAGCCTGACGTGTTGCAGTCCATGAGGTCACAAAGAGTCAGAAATGACTTAGTGACTGGGCAACAACAACATTTCTCATTAAACATAACTTCAGACAGGGAGGAAGTGGGCTTGTTTATTTCATTCTCAGGAACCAAAGCAAATGGTAATGGTTTTGTTGGTGACACTGACAAGGTGATGCCAAGTGTTTGAGTTGAAGAAATAAAACTAATAAAGATACAACATGAGGACAAAGGGTTGTAGGGTGAGTAGCCTCTGAACAGATAGACAAAATAGACACATTTCAGCAAATCAGACAAAAATGACATCAGACACACAAAAATGACACATTTCAGCAAATTATAACATTATCTTGTCTGCATCTTCTTAATGCATGTATACCTTGTGGAAAATTATTAAGAATGCTAAAAATGTTGGAAGAGACACTGCAATAAAAATGTCATCAGATAAATATGATATACTACATATTACTTATATTACTTAAACATGAATTATCAATTTAATGATTGATCCCTGGCCAAGTTTTGCTTTTGTAGATGTTGCTTTGTTTTTTTTATTTTTAAATATTCTTATTATTTAAACTGTCCAATTTTAAAATTCATTTATTGTGGTCAAAATGGCTGTGTTGCAGTCCTGATTGCCAATAATCCACTAATTAACCTTGGCAGACTTGCTTACACATTCTTTCTGGTTCCCCAAAGATACTTTTATTCTTTAAGTCATGATTCTGTTATCCTTGATCTTGGGTGGCCTCACTCAGCCTGCCATGTCTTGGAATGGGGCTTGTATTCCCAGCCAGAGACTGAGGCCGAGTCTTGGTGGTGAGAGCACTAAACCTAACCACTAGACCAGTGGTCAGTGACAAGGCCCTGGCCCTTCAGCTTTGCAGAAAAGAATTTCCACAAAGATAGAAAGTAGTGAAGCAAGTAACATATTTATTAGGAAGAAAAAGAGAACAGTACGTGTGGATAGGAACTTCTCAGGTGGCACTAGTGGTAAAGAACATGCCGGCCAATGCAGGAGATGAAAGAGATGTGGGTTTGATTCTTGGGTTGGGAAGATCCCCTGGAGGAGGGCATGGTAACCTACTCCAGTATTCTTGCCTGGAGAATCTCCTGGACAGAGGAGCCTGGTGGGCTATAGTCCATGGGGGCCCGCACAGAGTCAGACATGACTGAAGCGACTTTGCACATATGTGTGCATGCACATGTGGATAGACACATGGGCAGACTCAGAGGGAGAATTGCTGAGTCACACCTTTGTGACAGTTTGAATTACTTTAAGGGGCATTCCTTCCAGTTTCCTTTGACCGATCATTTTGATTTGCCTGATTCAGAGTCTGTATTGGGTATATCTCAGGATCCTCTGATATGTTCATACTCATCTGTTAGCCAAGACAGATTCTACTGCAAAAGCCTATGGGTAGAACATTCCTTGGCATCAATCCCCTTTGATCCCCAAGGAACCTGTCTGCACATGTGTTGTCGGGGAGGTCTCCTCACCTTGAGAATGATAAATATGAGGTCTTGGCAGGGCCCAACCTCCTCTCTTAATTGTGCTGCTATTTTCATCTTGGAGCTTTGATCCACAGCAAATCTCCAGTTGCTCTACCCTGGGGGGCATCTACCTCCTGCTTCATTCTCAGTGCATTAAATTACACATCTTAATAAGATCTGCCTTATCCCCAATAACCTGGGCTACCCATTCTTGCTTACCAGTTGCTTTCTTCTTTTTACATTTTAATACATGGTTCAAACACCATTTTAGCAGGAACAAAAGAAGAAGAGAAAAAAATAAGAAAATTTCCTTGAAGTGCCCACTATCATTGTATATCACCTTTTTTACATGTCTTGGAATTTCTTCACCAGGTTTTCATATATGCATGCACATAATTTTACATGGAGAAGGCAATGGCACCCCACTCCAGTACTCTTGCCTGGAAAATCCCATGGACAGAGGAGCCTGGTACAGTCCATGGGGTCATGAAGAGTCGGACATGACTGAGTGACTTCACTTTCACTTTTCACTTTCATGCACTGGAGAAGGAAATGGATAGATATACTCAGAGTTTTAGTAGAATTCATTTTGCCCTTCACTTCATATTATATTCTAAGCATCCTCTGTGTTTCTGGGACGTGTATTCACTTAACCATATCTCTAACATGGACTTCTTGTTTAGTCGCTCAGTTGTGCCTGACTCTTTTTGTGACTACGTGGACTCTAGCCCTCCAGGCTCCTCTGTCCATGGGATTCTCCAGGCAAGAATACTGGAGTGGGTTGTCATTTCCTTTTCCAGGGCATCTTCCCAACCCAGGGATCAAACCTGAGTCTCCTGCACTAACATACAGATTCTTTACTGCTGAGCCACCAGAGAAGCCCCAATATGGGCTTCTATGAGTCAGTTAATATAAAAGTCATAATTACCTTTTTAAAAGGCTACACAGTGTCTGCATAGAAAGAAAGTGAAAGTGAAGTTGCTCAGTCGTGTCCGACTCTTTGTGACCCCATGGGCTGTAGCACACCAGGTTCCTCCGTCCATGGGATTCTCCAGGCAAGAATACTGGAGTGGGTTGCCATTTCCTTCTCCAATGTCTGCATAGTATGCCATGAAGAACTGAAGCATATGCTTTTATTGAATGTTTAGGTTTTCAGTGTTCTGTGTTACAAGTAAAGCTTTAAAGTAAGTCTTCCTGCATCCAGCTTTTTTCTTGTCTTTTTTTAAAATTTCTTTTTATTTATTTATTTTATTTTTTGGCCTCACTACAAGCCATGTGGGATCTTAGTTCCCCAACAAAGGATCCAACCTGTGGCCCCTGCAATGGAAGTGCAGATTCCAAACCACTGGACCTCCAGGAAAGTCCCCAGTCCTTTTCTCATATTGACAATTCCCTATTTCACATCCTGATTGGGTAAATTTTGATGAGTATCTTTGTGGAGTTTCTCTGGTTATAGTAGCACCAGGTGAGAATTCCAGCTCATTTGCTTCCTAGTCCTATAACACTGAACAAGCGTTTTCAGAACCTGTTCTCACACCCATACAATGTTGATATTAATTTCTGCTTTCCACACTTATTGTGAAGATAAAGTATGATTGATTGTGAAAGCATATAACCTGAAAACTAGTGTGGAGTAGATCCTTACTAGAATCTGATTGGTGCTTTTCTGCCAAATTACATCTCAAGAAACACAGACTCTCTACCACTACCAGTATTGTATGAGAGTACTCATGTCACTAAAATCTCACAAATATTATTTATATGTTTTATATTTTGAAGATTGATGAGGCATCTACTGTTGCTTAGTCTTGTGATTTTTGAGTAACTTTAAAATCAAAATATAATTTATATACTGCAATGCAAAAGTCAGAAATGTGTAGTCCAATGAATTTTTCTGAAGTATATATATACATAAAACAATCGAATATTATTATCTGAATCATATTAGCCCCGACATACCTCATGACCAAAGGTAACCGGCATTCTAACTTCTATTGGTATAGATGAATTTTGTTAGTTTTTGAAGTTTTTACGAATGGCCTCATATAGTAAATTCTTCTGTTTTACATTAGATCGCTCACTATGTTTATGAAATCCAGGTTGCAAATATCCTTCCTTGTGTGTGCTCAGTCATGTCCGACTCTTTGTGGCCCCATGACTGCAGCCCACCAGGCTCCTCTGTCTATGGGATTTCTCAGGCAGCAATAATGGAGTGGGTTGCCATTTCCTCTTCCAGGAGATCTTCCTGTTTCTGGGATCGAACTCAAGTTTTCTGAGCCTCCTGCTGTGCCGGTGGATTCTTTACAACTGAGTCACCAGGGAAGCCCTGTAGTTCATTTATGCGGCAGTCTAAATCACATTTTATTGATCCATTCCAGTATTGATAAACTTGGAGAAGTTTCCAATTTTGGCTCTTATAAATAACCCTGCCATGAACATTTTGGTACATGTCTTTAGATGTATACATAATATGAATTTTTTGGGGGGCCATTCCTGAGAGTGGAATTTCTGGGTCATATAGAATGCAATTGTTTGGCTTTAATAGCTACTGCCAAACAGTTTCCCAAATGGCTGTGATTACATCCTCACCAGATGCTTGAGAAATCCAGTTGCTCCTGACCAACGCTGGCACTATGCAGTTTCGACCTTTTTCATCACAGATATTCTTATGCTATAGCACCTCTAGCAGACGGGTAGTGGTTTTTCTTAGTGGTTTTAAAATTCAAATTAAAACCACTGACATTTTAATGATGGTTTAAAATACCCTGACGTTGAACAGTGACGAACACTTTTTCTTGTGCTTATTGGCTGTTCCAATACCTTCTTACAAGAAGTATCTGTTCAAAGTTTTTACCCTTTTTTTTTCCCCTTTTGAATTTTTTCCTTTTCCTTTTTTTTTTTTAAACAAATTCACCGTATTCCAGATGCAACTTCTTTTCAAATATGTATATTGAAAATATCTTCCCCTAACCCGAGGTTTGTCCTTTCATTTTCCTAATGATCTATTATGATAATCAGAAGTTCTTAATTTTAATGCAATCTAATTTATTATTTTTTAGCACTTTTTTGTGCTGTAAGAAAACTTTGCCTATCAATGCCATCTGATTAAAAGGATTGCTGATTTATCTACAAGTCATCTTTAATTTTTGTGAAGGAAGAATGGTCAAGTTTGAGTATTTTCCCATATGGACATCTAGTCAAATAAGTGTGATTTCTTGAACACCAGTTCAGCAATATTATGTCATCTGGATTATAAATCAACTGATCACATGTGTGTTTGGTTTGTTCCTGGACTCTTTAATATATCCATTTGAATCTTCCATTTTCAATTTCTACTTGAAATAGTGGGATTTTGACTGATAGTGTACTAAATCTACAGGTCAATTAGTACAAATTGACTTTTTTTATAACACTGACTCTTCTAATCCATTGCAATGGTATATTCTCCTTATTTAATGTCAATAACATATTGTAGCTTTTGTTGTTATTGTTTAGTCACTAAGTCATGTCCAACTCTTTTGTGATCCCATGGACTGTAGTCTGTCAGGCTCCTTTGTCCATGAGATTTCCCAGGTAAGAGGACTGGAGAGGGTTGGCATTTCCTTTTCCAGGGGATCTCCCCCACCCCCCAGCCCCCACCACCCCCACCCAGGGATCAAACTGGCATCTCCTGCATTGGCAGGCAGATTCTTTACCACTGAACCACCAGGAAAGCCCCATTGTAGTTTTTAGGTAGATGTTTCATGCATCTCCTTTGTTAAATTAGCACATGTGTTTATATTTGTCCCCAGTGAGAGATTTGGTTTCATATAAGCTCTTTCATCATAGGTAGAAGTCTCAGTCCGGTTGCCAGTTTTTTTTTAATTACAAGAAAATTTAAATACTTTCCATATGAGGTTTTTATAAAAAAGGATGAGTGATTTGCCTGAAGATCACACTGCTTCCAAGTTGAGAATTTGGATCAGAACTCAGTATTTTTCCAGAGTCCGCACTTTCAATAGGGCTTCCCAGGTGGCTCTGGTGGTAAAGAACCTGCCTGCCAATACAGGAGACGTGAGAGATGTGGGTTTCACCCCTGGGTTGGGAAGAGTCCCTGGAGAAGAGCATGGCAACCCACTCTAGTATTTTTGCTTGAGAACCCCAAGGACAGAGGAGACTGGTGAGCTACAGTCCGTGGGATTGCAAAGAGTCAGACATGCCTGAGTGACTGAGCACCATACTCTCAATGAATGTGAGTATGGAGGGGATGGAGCTGATAGGTGAACATGGGATGTTGGGATCAGTGGTCCATTTACAGGTAATTTTCCTGCTGCATGTGTTATGAGAGGGAGTTAAGCCAGGGTTTTCAGAAGGTAAGCTCATTTCTCTTATTGCTGCTGCTGCAAAAATGTTTCGTTTTTCAATGACCTTCTGGTATTTTAAAGAGGCTTGTGGGAAGGAGCATCTTGGCACCCCTGCTATCTTCTCCTGGATACAAATTGAAACCTTATTCAAAGCCAAGCATAATTATGAAGAAAAATCTTCTGCCAAAAGTGGAAAATGCATTCCCTATAAAAGATGTTGGGGTTATCTGAGAATAGATAATGGAGTGTTGAGTGTATTATGTCATTTTTGTTCTAAACTTTGATTTGGGTTTAGTGAACATAACCTTAAATACAACAGCCAGACACTTTTCTATTGCTGAAAAAATGTTTAAGTTGAACAAGAAGTCAGGACACTCCCATCCCAGGAAGCTTTCCATCTTAGCTCTGCTTTGTCCAAGACAATTCTACAACCTTGGCTGAGTACTCAGTGAACTTCTAGATTATGTCCTTTTACTGAACAGAGCTTCCAAAGTAATGTAGGCAAAATGAACTAGTTTTATAAGAGACACAGCTTCTGTGACAGGGCTAGAGTTAAAGGCATCATAATATAGAGGATGGGGCTTCCCTGGTGGCTCAGCGGTAATGAATCCTCCTGCAGGAGACACAGGTTCAATCCCTGGGTCAGGAAGATGCCCTGGAGAAGGAAATAGCAACCCATTCCAGTATTCTTGCCTGGGAAATCCCATGAACAGAGGAGTCTAGCAGACTACAGTCCTTGGGATCAAAAGAGTCCGACAAACTTAGTGACTAAAACAGCAACATCAGGAACTTCCCTGGTGTCCAGTGGTTAAGATTCCAATGCAGGAGACGCGGGTTCCCTGGTTCCCTGGTTGGGGAGCTAAGAACCTACATGCCTTGGGGTCAAAAAACCGAAACATAAAGCAGAATATTGTAACAATATTGGACCAAATTCAATAAAGCCTTTAAATATAGTCCATATTAAAATTTTGTTTTAAAGAATGCCATTTATGCAAACACATGCCCCTGTTGTTGTTTAGTCACTCAGTCCTGTCTGACTCTTTGCAACCCCGTGGACTGCAGCACACTAGGCTTCCACGTCCTTCTCTATCTCCTGGGAATTGCTAAAACTCATGTCCATTGAGTTGGTGATGCTATGAATCAATATAAAATTCTGTATGGACACATATTTGTACAATTGAAGATAAGAAAGTCTGCAAGAGTTGGAATTTTCTGTGAGTTGGATAATGGTGAACACTCTGGCAAATTTATATGTCTATAAAGTACAACCATCAAATGGACTTCTGGATTGCAGAAACAGATTGGGGCTGGAGATCAAGAGAGGCATTAGATTTATCTGTAAACTGAATTTCTGTAATGAGATTGTATAGGTGTATTACCAATGTAATTATCTGCCTGCAAATACAGGAGACACAGGTTTGACCCCTGGGTTGGAAAGATCCCCTAGAGGAGGAAATGGCTACCTAGTTCCACTCCAGTATTCTTGCCTGGAGAATCCCATGGACAGAGGAGCCTGACAGGTTACAGTCCATGAGAGGGCAAAGATTCGGACATGGCTGAGTGTCTGAGCACTGATGTAATTAGGCACACACAACAGATACAAAACCGATACGTATGTACACATGCTCCCAGGAGCAGCAGGAGGGAAACTAATTGTCACAGCAATAGGAGGGAAGACTAGGGCAGGGGATGCCCAGAAATTCCTTAAGAGCATCTTTCACTTTTAAAACTAGAGCAGTTCCCCTAGCTCAGCTCTGCTGGGCCAGACTCCCTGGATTTATTTTATTTTATTGTTGTTTTACTTCCCTCTATAAAAATACTGTGTGTTCATCAAGAACATTTGAGAAATACAGAAATAGTATTCAAGAGATGAAAACAATCTCCCAACCAGTTTGCACAACCCAGAAGTAAATGTTGTTAAGCCCTGGTTGTATCTACTTTGTGGGCTTTTTAAAGTACGTTGTTTACATGGTTCTAATGTGGCCAATATATAATTGTATTTATTGGTTTTAAGTCACTTTTATGACCACCTATGTAGGACATGTTCACTCTAATAACTATTTGTTTAAGGCAGAAAATTGGAGGAAGTAAAGATCATAAAGAAAAGTTGAAAAATCATCCAGGTTCCCACCTCCCACAGTAAACATTTTCTTATATTTTCTTATTTTTTAATGTAGTATTATATAGTTCCTGCATCGCAGGTAAAGAATCCGTGTTTCAGGTAAAGAATTATATAGTTGAAAGCAAAATGTACCTACAGATTATACGTGTAGTTACAAGGGAGAAGGGCTTCCCAGGTGGCGCTAGTGGTAAAGAGCCTGCTTGCCAACGCAGGTTAGACGTAGGTTCAATCCCTGGTCGGGAAGATCCCCTGGAGGAGGCCATGGCGACCCACTCCAGTATTCTTGCCTGGGAAATCCCGTGGACAGAGCAGCCTGGCAGGCTAAGTACATGGGGTGCTGCACTGGCAGGTGGACTCTTACCCACTGGACCACCAGGGAAGTCCCAGGAAATTCTTTTTAAACATTTTTTGCCCCCAGCATACGTCCTGTCATCTCAACTTTTTGAAGCCAGGACTGCTTTCTTCAGATCTGTAATTGTGTGTTTTCTTTCTCACTGCCTTGGCTCTGGAGGGTCAATCCTGTGCTTTCTCAGGTACCTTTGGTCCCTTCCAGCTTCTCCTCATTGTGGGAAAGTGGTGGGTTGCAGATGAGATTGAGGTAAGATTTAGTCTGACTTCTAAAACAAGTCTGAGTAAAGACTAGTAATAAGGACAGAGCAGCAATATGCATTCAACACACTCTATGTTATGCATCCTTTTGTTATGAAAATGTTCTATACATCAAAACGAAGTATGTGCACGGTACAAAGAAAACATGGATACCTACATAGCTAAAGAATTAGAACAGTATTGATACTTTTGAGGTCTCCTATGAATCCTTATTGCATTAACCCCCCAGAATTAACCTCTGACCTGAATCTTGTGCTTATTATCCCTTCACATTTCTTTAAATCTAAGCACATAGGTTTGTATTGATAAAGAGTATATTTTAGTTTTGCACGTCTTTCAACTCTATGTAGAAGTCCTTATACAACTATATATGGAATATGGAATATATATTCTATGACTTCCTTTTTCCATTTTGAGAGTGTAATCCATTTGGATTCAGGTCGCTGAAATTCCCCTATTTCCCCTATTTTCACTGCTGTTTGATTCTGTAAATCTACCCACATTTATTTATGCACCTTTCTGTCAAACATTAAGATTATGTGCAATTGTTTTTGCTTTAATGAAAACACCAAGATGACGTTATGTATTAGGAAATATGGTGCAGTGATAAAGAATCCACCTGCCAATGCAGGAGATGCAAGAAATGTGGGTTTGATCCCTAGGTCAGGTAGATCTCCTGGGGTAGGAAATGGCAACCCTTTCCAGTATTCTTGCTTGGGAATTCCCATGGACAAAGGAGCCTGGCAGGCTACAGTCCATGTGCTCACATGACTGAGCAAACACACACACACACAATGTGTATGCATTCCTTCTATCATGAATATACACACACACACACACACACACACATATATAAATATATGGTGCTGGCTAGTCGCTAAGTCCTGTCCAACTCTTTGTGACCCCCATGGACTGTAGCCTGCCAGGCTCATCTGTCCATGGGGTTCTCCAGGCAAGAAAACTGGAGTGGGTTGCCATTTCCTTCTTCAGGGCATCTTCCTGACCCAGGGATCGAACCTGTGTCTCCTTCATTGCAGGAAGATTCTTTACCAACTGAGCCACCGGGGGAGCCATATAAATATATATATATATGTATATACATATATATATAAAGATTTGTGTATTTGTATTATACACAGAGGGAGACAGACAGACAAGGATACAGGCTTCTTTTAGCAGTTGGCTCACAGAATTAGGCAGGCAGGGTGAGAAGTCCCACAATCTGCTGTCCACAAGCTGGAGGAGGGAAGCCAGTGGTTTATAGCTCAGTCTGAGTCCAAAGGCCTGACATCCAGGGGAGCTGATGGTTGAGAGTGACGGTCAGAGTCTGAAGGAACTCAGATCCCTGACATCCAAAGGAAGGAAAAGGTAGATGTCGCAGCTCAAGCAAAGAGAGCAGACCCTCCCTTCCTCTGCCTTTTGATCTATGGAGGCTCTCAGCAGGTGCCATGAAGCCCTCCAGCTCTGGTGAGGATAATCCTCTGCACTCAAGCTACTAATTCAAATGTAATCTCTTGTGGAAACACCTTCCCAGGCACACCCAGCAAGAATGTTTCACTGGCTTCCTGGGCATCCCTTTGCCCCGCAAGCTGACACCTAAAAAAAAAAAAAATCTTAAATATGCCTCCTGGAATGTGGAAAATCTTGTCAAGGATATAGAATTCTGAGAGTGGGACTGCTGTTTCAAGTGGGTTTCACAGTCACTGTCGCTGGTTAACACCAGACTGCTTTTTAAACTCATGTGTGTCTCCACCAGGGTCTGAGACTGGTGGTAACATCCAACCGTGAGATTTTGGCCAGTTTCCTTGGTATGAAATAGTGTCTTGTTGTGATTTTTTTTTTTGTTGTTGTGATTTTGATTTACATTTCTTTAATGACTAATCTAGTGGAGCATCTTTTCATATGTTTATTGGACATTCATTCATGTTTCCTCTTTTGTGAAATGTCTAATAACTTGGCTTGCTCAGTTTTAAATTGTGTTAGCTGTTTCTTATTGATTTATTATTTATTCCAAAACAAACTCTGTTATGTGTTTTGTGAACATCTCCTTATTTGTCCCACAAAAAAAATTTATGATGTCTTTGCTTGATATAAGTTTTAAATTTTAATGTTGTTTCATTTTTCAATCTTTTTTTAAAGTGGGACATAATCTAAAATATCCCAAAGGGCTTTTTATGAGGTAGCCATATCATTTATAAATAATGATGATTTATTTTGTTTCTTTCTAATCCTTATCCTCTTATCTTTATCTACTGTATGGCTAGCACATTTTTTGAGTGATGGGTGTTCTATTTTCCCCTGCTTCTAAAGAAAATATTTTTAAGTTTTTCCATCGATGATAATATTCACTATAGGGTTTATACACACACACACACACACACACACACATATATATTTACCATCTAGGTGAGGTGTCCCTGGTGGCTCAGACTGTAAAGAATCTGCCCTCAATGCAGGAGACTCGGGTTTGATCCCTGGGTTGGGAATATCCCCTGAAGAAGGGAATGGCTATCCACTCCAGTATTCTTGCCTGAAGAATTCCATAGACAGACGAGCCTGGCAGACTATAGTCCACGGGATTGCAAAGAGTCGGACACAACTGAGTGACTAACACTTTCACGCTTTTTCACCATCTAGGTAATTTCCTTCTATTTCTAAGTTGCTAAGTATATGTATGTGTGTGTGTACGTTTTGTCTTTAGGAGTTGATGTTTAATATTATTGAACAATTCTTTTCTGCATTAATTGAAATGATTTGGCAGCCATGTGGTTTCTTGTGAACAAGTTTTGCCAATGTTGTATAAGTGGAATTGGGTTTCATAACTTTGGAAAACATTATTAAATGATGGGTGTGTATTATCCTTCCATTTTCTCCTCTTTATATGCTGGAATAGAGATGTGATGGCAGGAGTCACAGCAGGTGTTTGAGACCACAGGGAGACAGATCCTGGGAACAAAGACCCACCCAGCAGAGAGAAGACCAGGGTTCTGCACCAACAAGCACTGTGTCAGTTCAGGACTGTCTCTTTCCATTTCTTAAGAAAGAAGAAAAACTTTTATCTTGTTTAAGATATCTTTTTTTTTCCCTTGTCATAGGCAAACTTAATCCTAACTAAGATAAAAATTTTACCAAAGTAGCATCTGAAGTAGTTATTCCAAATCCTTTATTTATTTTTCTAGTGGGAAAAAATAAATATTTGCTAAAACAAAAGCTATTTCTTTGTTATGATGTCTCTTTGGGAGTGGGGAGGCTGGAGAAAGGCCTGGAAATGATGTCTTGGCGTTTTTAACATTCCCAGATGGTTTATGTAATAAAGTCAGAGCTTCTGGATAACTTTTTAGAAATTCAAGATGAATGAACCACAAAACCAAAATGTGATGTAATACCCAAAATATAGAAAGCCTTCACTCCGTCTCTTATCTCGATGTGAAGGGTATAACATTTACCTTTTTAATTTTTTTCTGATAGCCACTTACCAGGTAAAGGCACACAGGTTGCCCTGTGACAGCAAAATGAAGATAGAAAAGACTTTTAAACAGGAAGTTTGCCTTTTCTCCTGGGGATGCCAAAGCTTGTCAGATACGCTCATCCTATCAGAGTGATGTGTACGCACTGCTGACAGAAGGATGTTCTATGACATATGTGGTGATTTGATAAGTGCTGTCACCCTCACGTGAGCACGTCTATGAAGTATACAATTAACCATTTTCAATAACTTGGCTCTTTCTACAAAGAATATATCCCTGGTGGCTCAGACAGTAAAAAGTCTGCCCACGGTTCAGGAGACTCAGGTTCAGTCCCTGGGTGGGGAAGGTCCCCTGGAGAAGGAAATGACAATCCGCTCCAGTATTCCTGCCTGGGAAATCCCATGGACAGAGGAGCCTGGCGGGCTAGAGTCTATGGGGTCACAGAGAGTCAGACACGACTGAGCAACTAGCACCACCTTCACTTAGCTCTTCTGCAAAGAATATATCAACACTTCAACTGGGTCACACAGCAACCTCAACCCAGATAAATGACATTGCACCCTTTAAAAATGGAGACTCTTATTGAGGGTATTTAATAGTGATACTCAAGACAAAGATCTATTTGATTAATAGGAGAAAAAGAAGAAAATAAAAATCTACAGCAATCCCATCACCTTATAGTGGCTGTTCTCAAACCTGACCCTGAATCTGTGTGTGCCTGTGTGCTAAGCTGCTTCAGCCATGCCCAACTCCATATGACCCTATGACTGCAGCTTGCCAGACTCCTCTGTCCATGGGATTCTCCAGGCAAGAATACTGGGGTGGGTTGCCATGGCCTCCTCCAGGGGATCTTCCAGACCTAGGAATCAAACCTGCATCTGTTACATCTAACCTGCATCGGCAGGTGGGTTCTTTAACACTAGTGCCACTTGTTAAAACAGAGTACGAGGCCCCATCCCGAGTTTCTGATTTTGTAGAGCTCAGCAGGACCCCCATATCTGCTTACTTAACAAGGTCCATGGTGATGCTGACCCTTCAGGTCCTGGGACCCTACTTTGAGAACCATAGGTAAGTAAGTAAGTGTCAGTTGCTCAGTTGTGCCCGACTCTTTGCGACCCCATGGACAGCCACCCACCAGACTCCTCTGTCCATGAGATTTTCCAGGCAAGGATACTGGAGTGGTTTGCCGTTTCCTTCTCCAGGGGATCTTCCCCACCCAGGGATCAAACCCTGGGTCTCCTGCACTGCAGGCAGATTCTTTACCAACCATGGACTTAGTGTAATGACTTTTGCTCTAATGATGTTGATCTTTTCAATCTTCTAATTAGCAACACACAACCAGGCTTGTCATAGCCACCAGTAACGTGCACAGTGCTGAATACTAGGTCACTGTGGGTTCTTATCTTTCTGACTTATCATCAGAATTAACAACACAAGTTTGAACTGAAGTTCCGCTTATAGTCAGATTCTTTTCAACAGTAAATGCTATAGTACTTCTTTTTTTTTTTTTCCAACTTTTTATTTTATACTGGAATAAGTTGATTAACAATGTTGTGTTTCAAGTGTAAAGCAAAGTTATTCAGTTATACATATACATGTATCTATTCTTTTTCAATATTTTTCCCATTTAGGTTGTTACAAAGTATTGAGCAGTGTTCCCTGTGCTATACATTTTAAATATAGCAGTGTGCACATGTCAATCCCAAATCCCCTAACTATCCCTCTATCCCTCTCCTCTCCCCTTTCCCCTTGGTAACCATAAATTCTTTCTCTAAGTCACTATAGTACTTCTCAATCCCCCTGGTTGGCTGATGATAAATCCCCTCATCCTGGCCTACTCTACAGAGCAGCTTTCGTGGCTATGATCTAGGGCTTCCCAGGTGGCGCAGTGGTAAAGAATCTGCCTGCTAATCCAGGAGGTGCAAGGGACAAAAGTTCAATCACTGAGTTGGGATGGTCCTCTGGAGGAGAAATAGCAAACCGCTCCAGCATTCTTGCCTGGAAATCCCATGGACAGAAGAGCCTGGCCACGGGGTCACAAAGAGCTACACAAGATTGAGCACACACACCACAGTTCTGTAACACTAGATATCTAAGATGAATATCAGCTACATTTGGACTTCTCAACCTTTCTATTCATGGCCCTCTTGGCCTGGCCCCTACCTCTACTTCTTTAGTTCTGTCTGCCCGGCTTCCCCATCCACCTCTTCCCTTCCCCCTCTTCCCTCCTCCCCACTTCTTCTCCAGCTACACCAGCAATGGGCCAGTTCTGGAGAGGCACCTCCCACTTCCCCATCTCAGGGTCCTGGAGCAAACCATGCCTTCTACTTGGGGTATTTTTCCCTTTCTCCCTTTTCCCTAATTAATTCCCATCCATCTTCTATATCTCAAATAATATCACTCTTGCATACTCTGACAATACTTTGTCCTATTTCAGTTTTGGTGTTTACTAGAATTGGTAATTATTAATATATACTTGTGTGTATTCTAAGTCACTCAATCATGTCTGACTCTTTGCAACCCCATGGACTGGAGCCCTCCAGGCTCCTCTGTCCATGGGATTTTTCAGGCAAGAATACTGGAGTGGGTTGCCATTTCCTCCTCCAGGGGATCTTCCCGACCCAGGGAATGGATGGGTCTGAACCAGAGTCTCTTGCAGCTCCTGTACTGGCAGGCAAATTCTTTACCACTGGTGCCCCCTGGGAGGCCCCAATTATATACTTACCTGTGCATAATTATATGCTGTCTCTTTTCTCCAGTAGTCTATGAATTCCACATGGGAAGAGACTGTGTTTTGATAACACCATTACCTTCAAATCATTTTTTTAGTTGAATACATGAAGGATTTATACTTAAATATTAATTTATATAATCATACTAATGGGGACTTGAAACTCCATCTGTATGTTACCAATTTCATTGCTTATTAGCTGGAGGTACTTCTTTGCTTAATATTAATAATAACTTAAAAATATTTATTTGGCAGTGCTGGATCTTAGTTGGGCTTCTCTGGTGGCTCAAAGAGTAAAGGATCTGCCTGCAATACAGGAGACCTGGGTTTGGCGGGTGGGTGAAATCAATTTACAGAGAACAAGACAGATCAGAAAATGTGTTTCAGATTTTCTAAGCCCTGGGTCATTTCTCAGTTCCTGTCAGTGATTTTCAGATTAGTTCCCAAGAGACATTGCTATGGGCTTCCTGAGAAAATTATTTTCTGCATTTTCCAACTGTTTTATAATGAGCATGCCATTTCTTTCAGGATCAAAAATAAAGCATACATCCAAATAGAATGGGTCTTCACACACTTTGGACCTTTTGTGGAAACCAGTTCTAGGACAGGCTAGTTTAGTTTGGAATTTAAGCTCCAGCTATAAGGGGGTGTTTATTTCTTGTTGCCTTTGGTAAATTTGTCTGCAGTTAGAATATCCTGCCATTATTTCCCCAGTCATTTGAAACCCAACTGCAGTGGTGTGCTGGGACTGCCTTGTGACAGTTTGCAAGAGTTGAATGTCATACTTTCAGGAATTTTGCAAGTCATTTGTGAAACCCTCAGTAGCTTGAAATCAGCTCTGGTGAAAGTTTCACACCATAGAAATTGGCAAATGCTACAAATCCGGACACTTCCCCCTCCCCCTCCCCCACTAGAGAGCTGATTGTTAAACAACTACCAGTATACCACTGAAGCAGGCATGAACGATGGGCTATTCCCCTGGGCAGTTAAAAGGCATGGCCTTTAACTCTGAGTAGCATAATCCTTCATCTGTTTGGTTAACCAAGAAAGCATCTGGAATGCTGCCCTGCTCTATGCATGATTTATAATATTAGGTGCTTGACAAAATCAGAGGGGATTTTATTCTGTGGCCTACTCATATCTGAGTATTTTAATGAGCAATGAGGCAAAATGTCAAGCTGCCAAGAAGCTTAGAGACCAAATAGTTGTGCCATTGCTCATTTATTTTACACACAAATATCCACACACCTTATAGTGTGTTTGACAATAGTCAAATACTCTGCCTGAGTACTCAGCCATCTACTTTTGAGATTAATTCCTATTTCTTATATCTGAGTGGAGCTAAAACCTCTGCTTTCTGTGGGTAGGACCGATACCGAGGACTTGGGTAATGTAAGTTCAAACCGGAGAGGTGTTCTTTTCCTTCTAATACCCTTCTGAAGGCAAAAATGATGGTAGTGATGCTATCCAATGAGAACGCCATAATGAAAGATGGGCAGTGATGTTAGCCAGTGAAAACGCCAGAATCGAAGATGGGCAGTGATGCTATCCAATCAGAACATTATCCCCCCAGTCGAAGAGAGCTTGCTTACTGGGCCAGTCCCTTACTCTTCTCTAGTAGCTGCCAGTAAAGAGCAAGCTGGTGCGTGTATTGAACGAGTGTCCTTCCAGAAGCTTGGTCAGGTGTTTCATGTCCATTTGTTCCTAAAATGTAGCATTGACTTTTCTGAGAACTATGCACCCAGATCATTATAGTCTCAAGTTGAGAATAATGGTTAACAGTCATAATTTGTTTTCTTCTCTTTTTTCAAAAGAAGAAAACACACATTTGTTGTTGTTGTTGTTCTTCAGCCATTAAGTTGTGTACAGCTCTTTGTGACCCCATGGGCTGCAGCACACCATGTTCCCCTGTCCTTCACTATCTCTTGGATTTTGCTCAAACTACACACACGTGGAATATACAGTGAATTCAATGGGGCTTAAAGACTATATAAAGGAATTTAACATGGAGTCTCCTGGACCATTTGAACAGCATAAACTTTGTTTCAATTTATCACTAATAATTTTGTATTAGTCACAAGAGAAACTGGGTATACTGGGTAGCCAGGCCGTTAACTCTGCTTTCATCTACATCACCGTTCAATTCTCATCTGAGATCTTTTATATTCCTGAGAGCCTCTTCAGCTATTTTAATGTCCCAAATCTCAATCCCTTTCTCCTGTTTTGTTTCTAAATAGAGAAGCTATCTAATGTAAAAGGCAGAAAAATAAAAGAGACATGAGGATGTAAGCAGTTGCTTTCCTTAGAAAAGAGACCTAGCTGCATCTAAAAATCTTTAATATCAAGATCATTATGTTCATTTCTTTTTGGTTCTCTAACGTGTTTGTATTTCACATTTTTATATTTTGGAAAAATATTTATTTATTTACCTGGTAAATGGTGATCTTCGGAGGAATTGCCTGAAAGCTTTAGTCATCATCCATGGTGGCTTTGATGGTAAAGGATCCACCTACAACGCAGGAGACTAGGGTTTGATCCCTGGGTTGGGAAGATGCCCTGAAGTAGGGAATGGCACCCACTCCAGCATTGTTGCCTGAAAAATCCCATGGATAGATGAGCCTGGTAGGCTATAGCCTATGGGGTTGCAAAGAGTCGATTAACATTTTCACTTTTAATCAATAGCTTCCTTTGCTCAATTGAAATTAAGGCCCAGTATCAACCCTGTTTTCAAGACTCTGTTTTAGAATCCTCATGCTTGCTCTATGGTTTCTATATATGGAGCTCTCATCCGTTTATAGCATGATATGCATGTCTGGAGCAATCTGTCCCCATGCAGAGGCTGTGTCATTGTTCTTCTCTGGACTCCAATCCAATGCACTTGCATTGGCTCCCTGCCAAAGCACAGCATCTCCAAGGAAACCTGGGGCTGGTTGCCATGGACACTCCCTTTGCTGATAAGTCACATCACACCTCTCCACTTCTCTGCACACCCACAATAACAGTCCTTTGGGTGATCAGGCAATTCTATGCATTGACATTTTCAAACCTCAGAAGCTCACGTTCATTTCATGTGCAAGGAATAGATGCACCAAGGAGCCTCTCAAATATTCGTACCTGTCCAGACGAGCGTGTAGTGAAGCCATCTCGTTGCAGTTTGGTTTTGTGCCATGGAGAATAAGTAAGCTTTGGCAAATATCAGGCCTGAATTGGAGTGATTCCACTGAAACGATCAGAGCCCCAGGAGGGAGGATGGCTGTGAAATCTGGTCCTTGTAACCTTGTAATCACTTCTTCTTGACTGAAATTCTCATCCTTCTGTCTTTCCCGTGGGGGTTTATGACAAGACTGGGGTGGCCTATAGGGGTCATTCATATTAGCAGTGTAAATGTTCAACAAGTGACAATTTTTAAAAAGATTCTTTTCATGTGGACCTTTTTTAAAATCTTTATTGAATTTGTTGCAATATTTCTTCTGTTTCATGTTTTGGTTTCTTTGACTGCAAGGCAAGTGGGATCTTATGTCCCTGACCAGGGATCAAACCTGCATCCCCTGCATTGGAAGGCAAAGACTTAACCACTGGACTGCCAGGGAAGTCCCACAAGTGGTGGTTTTTTAACAGTGAATGCTTTGGTTTTGATTTCACATTGATTACACACCAGATGTTTGTCACTTTATTATTAATAGTATCACCTGAAAAGTTTTTCTCTTGCACCTGGTGAGCTGTTGGTAGTGGAAAAGTGAGTTTTACTCAAAAATTTTCTGACCTGTTCTGTTTTCTAGTGAAAAACGTTTTGAGTCACTAGTCTAGCTAATTCTGCCCATTCACTGGAAATTCTATGTTAAAACCAAAGAGGGTGATCTCCCTGGGATGTGGTCTCATGGTTCAGTTGGTTACTTGACCACGCATTTTTTTGGGTCTTTATTCACTACTTGACCAGTAAAATTAATCATGAAACAAAGGGATACCAGACAGAAACTATGGTTTCCCATTAGTCCACGGAGATGAGGTCATAGACATTTAAATGTTTAACATAAACCAACCATATATGTGAACAGACAGAGAGGAAACTATGAAAACATATACTTCACATTTGTTATCTTAGAGGTGGAGGAGAGTGGGTGAAATTGGAGAGGAGGTGAAGGAAGATTACTCTTCCCTTTAAGTATCTCTGTAGTGTTACCTTTTAAAAATGAGGATGTGTTATTTTGCAGTTCAATAAGCAAAGTATTATTTTTTAAAGGAAGCTGATGGCAGTTTTTCTTTTGGAACTAATACTTACATGCTGGGAATATTAAAAAGTGGATGCAGATAAGCTGCAGGAAGAGGTTTGCTTTGTGTTTCCCAGGAGTGCAGGCTAAAAAAGATTGCTTTATGGAAAGTTAGAAGGACTTAAGAGGAAAAAGGTGTCTAGAGTCCAGGAGCCACAGTTACTGAGCCCATGCATCCTAGAGCCTTCTCCAGAGCAAGAGAAGCCATGGCAACAAGAAAGCCTTGCACCGCAAATGGAGAGTAACCTCTGCTCGCCACAACTAGTGAAAAGCCCATGCAGAAATGGAGGTCCAGAATCAGTTCAGTTCAGTTCAGTCGCTCTTTGCGACCCCGTGGACTGCAGCACTCCAGGCCTTCCTGTCTATCACCAACTCCCAGAGTTTACTCAAACTTATGTCCATTGAATTGGTGATGCCATCCAACCATCTTATCCTCTGTTGTCCCCTTCTCCTCCCACCTTGAATCTTTCCCAGCATCAGGGTCTTTTCAAATGAGCCAGTTCTTCGAATCAGGTGGCCAAAGTATTGGAGTTTCAGCTTCAACATCAGTCCTTCCATTGAATATTCAGGACTGATTTCCTTTAGGATGGACTAAATGAATAATTATTTTAAATAAAGGTGATTCTACCCGAGGGGTGTCATTTCCCTTGCTCTTCCAAACATTGATGGCAATGACTACAGTAGTGCATACAGAGGAAAATCTGCCCTAGCACTGAAAACCAAGGAAGAATGTCATGCGTCTACAAGTCCTCAAGGGAGTCCAGGTGTCCACTGCGTGTGGGGTCAGGCTGAAGGACCTCTCCACATTATCTCCTGATAAACTGGAAGTGTAGCAGAGACAGTGTTCACATCGTCAGGTGGAAAGGCTGCTTCAATGGGTATGTGCACAGGGACCATCTTACTCAGAAACAGTAACCAGAATCTAAAGGGGGTGTGTGATCAGTCGCTCAGTTCTGTCCGACTCTTTTTGACCTCATGGACCATAGCCTGCCAGGCTCCTCTGTCCATGGGATTTTCCAGGCAAGAATACTAGTGGGTTGCCATGTCCTTCTCCATCTAAAGGGAGAAGGGCAAGCAAACCATCAACAAGCAGAAGACGGGATGTGGCAGGGCTGTCTTCACCCAGGGCAGGACATCTGGAAGGGACTTTAGGAAGACATGAGGCTGAACAGAGGACCAAGTGTGCAGACCTGGGGTTTGACTCAGAGGGGACAGGGCAGAGATGGTTTCCATGCTGAAATGTGGAGTCTTAGCTGTGGCACCAAAAGGGAAGTCCGTCTCCTTTATTTTTCTTAATGAGTAAATACATTCTCCCAGTCTTTCAGCTTTCTGTTAACTTTACGGCTGTTCTTTATTAATGCAGATAGCTTTAAATTTTATTTAGTCATATAAAAAATAATGCCTTTTAAAGTTTTGTGCTTTTGGAAGCTTAAGAAAATCTTTGCCATCTAAAGGTAAGAAAAAAATTCAGATTTTTATTAATCCACTTAGAGTTGAAATTTGCATATATTGTGTGGACATAACCCTGCCAAGCTCTTCTGTCCATGGAATTGTGCAGGGGATACTGGAATTGCCAGTATTCCAGTTGCCGGTACTCCGAGAAGAATGGAGTTGCCATTCCCTTCTCCAGGAGAACTTCCTGACCCGTTGCAGGCAGATTCTTTACCATCTGAACCACCAGGGCAACCCATATTGTGTGATAGAAACCCAAAATGATTTTCCTTCATTAAGTAAGTCATTTTCCCCCCAGCAATAATTTCTTCCCCAAGTTTGTAGTATCTTTTACTTTTTATAAGATCAAGATTTCAAATACCCAACTTCAGCAATCTTTTATATTTACTCCTTCTTGTTCCTGTTCAAGGGCGCTTTTGGAATCCCAAGGATATAAAGATATTCATCTGTATTTCTACTAAAGTATCACCTTCTTTTGATATTTAAGTTTTTAATCCTTTTGGAGTTGATTTTTGGTTTTTGATGTAAAGTAAGTATACAACTTAATTTTTCCTCCATATAAATAAATATATTTCCAGCTTAATTTATTGACTAGTCACTTTATCCTCCAGTGATGCTGTTATGCATCATTCATAAAATTCTATAATGTAGCAGTTAGTTTCTGAGTTCTCTATTCTATTCCACTGGGTAATTTGTTCATCCTTGTGTTACAACACAGTGTTCCAGATAATATAGCTGCACAGTAAGTCCTGACTTCTAGTCAAGCACACATCCTGCCCTTATTCTTTTTTTTTCAGACGAGTCTGGCTGTTTAGTAGCATTTTGTCAGGTTCCATGGAAAACTCTCTTAATTGGAGTTGTGTTAAATCTAGATTAGTTTATGGAAAGTTGGCATCATTTTTATATAAAATCTTCCTAACCATGAGATGAGAAGGAAATGGCAACCCACTCCAGTATTCTTGCCTGGGAAATCCCATGGACAGAAGAGTCTGGAGGGCTACAGTCCATGAGGTCTCAAAGAGTCAGACATGACTGAGCAACTTCTTTATGTCTTTTAGTGAACTTTTATCATTGATACGTGCACATCCTCTACATTTGTCAGATTCATTACTAAGGATTTTATTGTTTTCATTGCTGTTTTAAGTATGTGCTATATAAATTGCATTTTCCATTTGTCATAGTCATGGTACTTAATCAGCTACATTAACTTTTCCCTTGTTATTTTCTGTCGCTCTGCTTTTCTAATGCCTTTGAAACAGGATCTTAACCTACTCTTCTGCTTATTAATTTGTTCTTCAGCTGTACCTATTTTGTTATTCACTTCAGGTATTGAGTTTGTTATCCAAAATTCTTGTATTTTTCATGTCTGGTATCTATAATTGTTCTTATCATATAACTGCTTGTTTCTATTTCACGCTACCAAAATTTGCTGTTAAAACTAATTTCTATATTTATTTTACATTCCAGCTTTTTCTTTCTCCATAAAAACTCAACAATGTATGTTCTTTCTTGTATGGAGATTGTCTTAGATATTTTGACACTTTTCTCCCCAAGTTCCTGTTTTACTAAGGATAGCAGCTATTTTGGCAAGTCATGTGCACCCAGGGGCAAAACTCTCAGGGAGGAAAGTTCGGGTGATGTGCTGCAGAGAAGAGAGTCTTGGGACCTTCCTGGTGAACCAGTGGTTAAAACTTGGCATTTCCAATGAAGGGATCCCTGGTTGGGGAACTAAGATCCCACATGCTGCCAAGGATTGCCAAAAAAATAAATAAAAGGAATCTCCAAAAGAGAAAATGGGGCAGATAGAGAAGGCATGATTAAGGAAGTCATGGAAGAACTTTTCCCTAAAATTTAGAAAATTTCTCTTGGAAAGGGCTGTCGGCATTAGAGAGTTATTAGGATGTGTGTGAGGTCAGTCTTAAGCCATCTTGTAACCTGCGAGGATTCACGTATTATCTCGCTTCACGTATTTACTCTTCACAAACCAATCCCTCAAGGATGTGTCACAGTCTTGTGTGTGTCTGCCCTCAGTCTTGTCTGACTGTTTTGTGACCCTATAGATTGTAACCCACCAGGCTTCCCTGTCCCTGGAATTTTCCAGGCAAGAATATTGGAGTGGGTTGCCATTTCTTCCTCGAGGGGATCTTCCCAACCCAGGAATCAAAACTGCATCTCTTAAATCTCCTACATTGGCAGGGGGAGTCTTTGTGAACTGCAAAGTTAAAGACTCAGATATGGGAAGGATGTGGTAAGGAAATAAACAATAAAACAGAAAAATATTTTTATTTAATTGTTTATGTATTGCCAATATGTATGAGATTTAACACAATTATTCAAATGTTAGAAGTAACGTTATTGGCACATCAGTCAGATTCTCCAGAAGAAACAGAACTAATAAAGTATGCAGGTGTGATGTGTGTGTGTGTGTGTTCAATGGAACATTAATTATATGAACATTACACAGACACTTTCATCCATAGAAATTAAGTCATGCTGTGTGTTGAAATCATGTTTCTGCAGATTATTTAACAACTTAGAAAAATCTTACATAACTTGAAATACAAAAGCCACATTGTGAAAAACATGTGATATGTGTGTGTGTGTGTGTGTGTATACACCATATGCTTTTACAAAGTTCATGTTGATTTCTATTGCCCAGGAAAAAGTACCAAATGTAATACATCAGTGTTCTATTCAGTCCCTCAGTCGTGTTTGACTCTTTGCGACCCCATGAACTGCAGCACACCAGGCCTCTCTGTCTATCACTAACTCCCGGAGTTTACTCAAACTCGTGCCCATCGAGTTGGTGATGCCATCCAGCCATCTCATCCTCTGCTGTCCCCTTCTCCTCCTGCCCCCAATCCCTCCCAGCATCAGGGTCTTTTCCAATGAGTCAACTCTTCGCATGAGGTGGCCAAAGTACTGGAGTTTTAGCTTCAGCATCAGTCCTTCCAATGAACACCCAGGACTGACCTCCTTTAGGATGGACTGGTTGGATCTCCTTGCAGTCCAAGGGACTCTCAAGAGTCTTCTCCAACACCACAGTTTAAAAGCATCAATTCTTTGGCGCTCAGCTTTCTTCACAGTCCAACTCTCACATCCATACATGACCACTGGAAAAACAATAGCCTTGACTAGACGGACGTTTGTTGGCAAAGTAATGTCTCTGCTTTTTAATATGCTATCTAGGTTGGTCATAACTTTCATTCCAAGGAGTAAGCATCTTTTAATTTCATGGCTGCAGTCACCATCTGCAGTGATTTTGGAGCCCCCCCAAATAAAGTCTGACACTGTTTCCACTGTCTCCCCATCTGTTTCCCATGAGGTGATGGGACCGGATGCCATGATCTTAGTTTTCTGAATGTTGAGCTTTAAGCCAACTTTTTCACTCTCCTCTTTCACTTTCATCGAGAGGCTTTTTAGTTCCTCTTCACTCTTTGCCATAAGGGTGGTGTCATCTGCATATCTGAGGTTATAGATATTTCTCCCGGCCATCTTGATTCCAGCTTGTGCTTCCTCCAGCCCAGCATTTCTCATGATGTACTCTGCATATAAGTTAAACAAGCAGGGTGACAATATACAGCCTTGATGTACTCCTTTTCCTATTTGGAACCAGTCTGTTGTTCCATGTCCAGTTCTAACTGTTGCTTCCTGACCTGCATACAGGTTTCTTAAGAGGCAGGTCAGGTGGTCTGGTATTCCCGTCTCTTTCAGAATTTTCCACAGTTTATTGTGATCCACACAGTCAAAGGCTTTGGCATAGTCAATAAAGCAGAAATAGTTTTTTTTTCTATAACTCTCTTGCTTTTTCCATGATCCAGCAGATGTTGGCAATTTAGTCTCTGGTTCCTCTGCCTTTTCTAAAACCAGCTTGAACATCTGGAAGTTCTCGGTTCATGTATTGCTGAAGCCTGGCTTGGAGAATTTTGAGCATTACTTTACTAGCTTGTGAGATGAGTGCAGTTGTGCGGTAGTTTGAGCATTCTTTGGGATTGCCTTTCTCAGGATTTGGAATAAAAACTGACCTTTTCCGGTCCTGTGGCCACTGCTGAGTTTTCCAAATTTGCTGGCATATTGAGTGCAGCACTTTCGCAGCATCATCTTTCAGGATTTTAAATAGCTCAACTGGAATTCCATCACCTCCACTAACTTTGTTCATAGTGATGCTTCCTAAGGCCCAGTTGACTTTGCATTCCAAGATGTCTGGCTCTAGGTGAGAGTTAACACCCTCGTGGTTATCTGGGTCATGAAGATCTTTTTTGTATAGTTTTGTGTATTGTTGCCACCTCTTCTTAATATCTTCTGCTTCTGTTAGGTCCATACCATTTCTGTCCTTTATCGAACCCATTCTTGCCTGAAATGTTCCCTTGGTATCTCTAACTTTCTTGAAGAGATCTCTAGTCTTTCCCATTCTGTTGTTTTCCTCTATTTCTTTGCAATTGCTGAGGAAGGCTTTCTTATCTCTCCTGGCTATTCTTTGGAACTCTGCATTCAAATGGGAATATCTTTCCTCTTCTCCTTTGCTTTTCGCTTCTCTTCTTTTCACAGCTATTTGTAAGGCCTCCTCAGACAACCATTTTGCCTTTTTGCATTTCTTTTCCATGGGGATGGTCTTGATCCCTGTCTCCTATACAATGTCACGAACCTCCATCCATAGTTCATCAGGCACTCTGTTTTTCAGATCCAGTCCCTTAAATCTATTTTTCGCTTCCACTGTATGATGCTGTAAAGAGCAATATTGCATAGGAACCTGGAATGTTAGGTTCATGAATCAAGGCAAATTGGAAGTGGTCGAACAGGAGATGGCAAGAGTGAATGTCGACATTCTAGGAATCAGTGAACTAAAATGGACTGGAATGGGTGAATTTAACTCAGATGACCATTATATCTACTACTATGGGCAGGAATCCCTTAGAAGAAATGAAGTAGCTATCATGGTCAACAAAAGAGTCCGAAATGCAGTACTTGAATGCAATCTCAAAAATGACAGAATGATCTCTGTTCGTTTCCAAGGCAAACCATTCAATATCACGGTAATCCAAGTCTATGCCCCAACCAGTAATGCTGAAGAAGCTGAAAGTGAACAGTTCTATGAAGACCTACAAGACCTTTTAGAACTAATACCCAAAAAAGATGTCCTTTTCATTATAGGGGACTGGAATGCAAAAGTAGGAAGTCAAGAAACAACTGGAGTAACAGGCAAATTTGGCCTTGGAGTACTGAATGAAGCAGGGCAAAGGCTAATAGAGTTTTGCCAAGAGAACACACTGGTCATAGCAAACACCCTCTTCCAACAACACAAGAGAAGACTCTACACATGGACATCACCAGATGGTCAACACCGAAATCAGATTGATTATATTTTTTGCAGCCAAAGATGGAGAAGCTCTATCAGAGCTTCTTTCTCTGTCAGCAGAATCAAGACTGGGAGCTGACTGTGGCTCAGATCATGAACTTCTTACTGCCAAATTCAGACTTAAACTGAAGAAAGTAGGGAAAACCACTAGACCATTCAGGTATGACCTAAATCAAATCCCTTATGACATCAGTGTTAGTAGAGGTCAATTATGGACAGTGGGAGAGCTTCCCCGGTGGCTCAGTGTTAAAGACTATCCCTGCCAATGCACAAGACATGGCTTTGATCCCTAGGTTAGGAAGATCCCCTGGAGGAGGAATTGGAAACCTACTCCAGTATTCTTGCCTGGAGAATCCCATGGACAGAGGAGCCTGACAGGATACAGTCCATGGGGTCAGAGTCAGATACAACTGAGCATGCTTGCATGCATGGGCAATGGGGTTAAGGATTCATCTTTTCTTCTTACTATTTTGTTTTCCACATAGCCTCCTATGCAAATATTCTACTCTAATAATGATTAGAAAATGTTATTTTTAAAAGGGGATCATCTGGTTTGATCATATTTCTGGCAGATGGTCTGCCAACCTGAATACTTCCCAGTGTGCAAGGGTCTCAACAGTCCCCAGATTATCCATTCCACAGTGTGATGATTATAGTAATTAGAAAATGTGCCTTATATGGAGTGAAAGTTTGTCTCTTTGTTAATTCTATCCATTGGTCAGAAGTGCATCTTCACTTTCACATGGCAAGTTCTCAGATATTTGAAGATGAATGTCATGTCTGTTTTTTTCTGGTTAAATCTCCATAGTTTCTTTAACCCTAGTAGAGACAGTGTCTAGTTCATTGGTTTTTCAGTTGCAGAATTAATTACATATTGGATAAGAAAAGCTTTATTATTAGAGTCAGTTCTGCTTTGCCGAAAAAGGAAATACCAAGCCTGCCTGTGGCCATTTCTCCAAGCCTCAACCTGGTCTTTACTGTACTCTTTTGTAACAAAATAACAAATAACCTTATTTTAGAGTGCATCCAGAGGCAACAGGCTCTCACTCTGGATCCCTTTCTTCTCCCTTACCCAGGCAGGTCTCAACCTCCTCCTCACTATCAGAATAGAATGCAGGGACTTTCCTCACAGTCCAGTGGTTAAGAATCCACTTTCCAACGCAGGGGATGCAGGTTCAATCCCTGGCTTGGGAACGAAGATCCCACATGCTGCAGAGCAACTAACCCTCTGCAAAAAGAGCCTGCATGCCTCAATGAAAACCAAACACAGCCAAATAAGTAAATGTTTTACAAAAAACCTGTTAAAAAAATGAAGTACAGTGCCTTTGTCCTGGTCCAGGCTGAGTTGCAAGGTGTCTACCCTTGATCTGCTCTTCTCTTTATGTCATTTATTGTTTAGTCACTAAGTCGTGTCTGACTCTTTGCGGCCCCATGGACTAGAGACCACTAGGCTCCTCTGTCCTTGGAATTTTCCAGTCAAGCATACTGGAGTGGGTTCCCATTTCCTCCTCCAGGGGATCTTCTTAACCCAGGGATTGAACCCATGTCTTCCGTGTCTCCTTCATTGGCAGGTGGGTTCTTTAGCGCTGAGCCACTTGGGAAGCCCTTGTAGGGGTGGGGAGGAGGATAAATAGTAAACAATCAGCACAATGTGTTCTCTGCTGAGATGCATAGAGGAGGTAAAAGGTTCCTCTAGGGCTTCACTTGACTTTTGTTAGAAAATAATAGGTATCTGATGGCTCCCTCCCAAGCGTAATCTAATTGGAGCACCTAAGAAGAGTCCCAAAGCCTCAATTGTGTGAAGGGCAGCTGGGGCTTAATGGTGAGCTAGGTCATCATTCTTCCCCACCGAGACGCCTTCAGGCAGGCTGCCTGGGAGGTCACATTACATTAGCACCCATCCGGAGCGGAGCAGAGCCGGAACACTGGAAAAGCCAGCTCCCTTTCAGCCACTTGGAGAACAAAGATCTCTGGGCAGTGTTTCATGGGGCAGTGTTGCCATGAGACACATTTCCCACAGAGGTTAAAAGTCCTATAAGGTTTTCTTATGCCTGTGTTGGTGTATCTCACCTGTCAGCACAACTTTCATATCTCCAACCTCAGCCACCTTAAGGACAAAGGGAGAAACAGTTATCCTTTGGATCAAGCATGGGGTTTCCCAGGTGACCCTAGTGGTTTCCCAGGTTTCCCTAGTGGTAAAGAACTCACCTGCCAATGCAGGAGACAAAAGAGATGTGGGTTTGATCCTTGAGTCAGGAAGATCCCCTGGAGTAGGAATGGCAACCCACTCCAGCATTCTTGCCTGGAGAATCCCAAGGACAGAGGAGCCTGGTGGGCTACAGTCCTTAGGGTCGCAAATAGTTGAACACGACTGAAGTGACTTAGCCCGCATGTACCCAAGTTTCTGAAATTCCAGCTGTGTCATAGACAGATCTCATAACTCAGGGAGGGTGCTATTTCCATTTTGGGTGTGTACAATCCCAAAGATGACAGACACTAATATTTAAACGAATCTCCTATTCTTGGTGTCCTTATATATTTTATGATAATTCTGGTCTGGTTCATGTCATGCTCTAAAATTTCCATATTATAGAAGAGATTTTACAGAGACAGATCTGCAGTGGAACATTGTATTTATTTTATTCAGGGTTGGTACTGTGGCCTACATGCTATCAGCTCTCCAGGAAAGAACTGTGCCTGAGGGTTTCCAAATCCTTATTAGATATGAGGTTCTTCCCCAGTGTCTCAGTGGTAAAGAATCTGCCTGCAATACAAGAGGCCCCAGTTTGATCCCTGAGTCAGGAAGATTCCCTGGAAAAGGGAATGACAACCCAATCCTGTATTCTTTTTTTTTTTTTCAATCCTGTATTCTTGCCTAGAGAATTCCATGAACAGAGGAGCCTGGCATGCTGCAGTCCGTGGTTTCACAAAGAGTTGGACATGACAGAGTGACTAACACTAACACTATCAGATATGAAATACAAATCCACAAATATTGCCAGCAACTGTTTGTCAAGTGATGCCCTCAATGTTCACAGCCTGGTTCCTCCCTGCCACCAAAGCCCACCTACCGTACCCCTTCGGTAGATATTTCTCATTGTGCATCCTGTGTCTGTACTTTTTTGTCTTGCATTTGAGTAAAATTATTGTGGTTAATAATCTTTGGAAACTCAGTCATCTTTCAAACCTGTGCCAACTGGACATCTGTTTGTTCACCAACTTTGTGATCCATTTTGTGTTCAATTCACTTCCAATTGTAGTCAATTTTTTCCCCACTTTGAGTTTTTTTCAAATATTGTCAAATATTTCCCTTTATCTCTTACTTTTCTCTTCTAAGCATGTACCTAAACCTTTGGTTAAATGGTGTTAGATTTACCATTGGTTCTAACCCATTTCTACATCATACCTCCATTTATTTCCCTGCCCATTCTTATTTTGTTTTTGCTTTTTAAAATTTCCCTTTTTTTCCTACAATTAATTTGTATTCTCATACTGTACAGCAAAGTGAATCAGCTGCATGAATAAACATATCCTCTCTTTTTTGTTTTTCCTTCCCTTTTAGGTCACCACAGAGCATTGAATTGAGTTTCCTGTGCTATATGCAGATTGTCATTTAGTTATCTATTCTACACATAGTATCAGTAGTATATATATGTCAATCCCAATCTCCCAATTCATTCCACCCTCTTTCTCCTCTGTTTTCTACATCTGTTTTTCTATCTCTGCTTTGCAAATAAGATCACCTATACCGTTTTTCTAGATTCCATGTACATGTGTTAATATGCTTGTCTCTGTTTTTTAAGAGAAGTTTCATCAGAATTTTCCATCTGATAGGTTTTTTGTGTTTTCAGTCTCCACTGCCTCTCTCTGTCTCTATCTCCCTTAAATTTTACTCAGCTCTCTATTATGGATTTGTAATCTTTCTTATTATTAAATGTGTCTCATATGCCATATTATTACATCACTTTGTTAGACTACCTTCATGAGAAGGTCAGCCTGTCACCCCCTCCAATTCCAGCCATCACTCAAGTCATGTCTTAGCATGAGAAGATCTTTTGCCCATTGCTAACACTTGCTGCACTTAGAGGGCATGTGCCATATATTAACAGTAAAATTTTAGATAAAAGAGATTTCTTTAGCCAAGAGTGCAATCTTGCATTCAACACTACCTCATATGACAATTATAGCTCCAAGACTGCCCTTGCCCTCTGTGAGGCAGCCATTTCGGATAAGTTTTCTTTGGAGAGAGAAGATTCAGGAAGAGAAAACCCTTGGAAATTGCAAATGATTTTTCATCCCTTCAAGAGTAATTCTTGAGGGTTTTTTTTTTTTAACCACCTTCTGTGAGTTTTCTTGATTCTTCCTTCCCTTTTCCAGTCTACAAACATTTAAGCAAGTTTCCTTATACAGTTAAAAGTTTGGCTCCTGGAACAACAGCCCAGGTTCCTGCCTTTCTAAGACTTAAGTCCACCTGACTGCCTTGGCTCAGTTAGATCTAATCCAAAGAACTTTTTTGTTGCCCAAAGGTCTGTTAGGGGAGTGTGTAATTTCCTTGGTTCTGTCTCGTTGCAGCAAAAATTTGAAGTGGTGGACCAGTGTTACAGCTTGGTTACAGCTCATTTTAAACAGTGGACCAGTGTTACAGCTCTGTTACAGTTCAGTTTTATTTTGCAAGTGAAGGAAAATACATCCTTGAGGCCTGAGGGCAGGCAGGCTGACCCAAAAGAAGAGAGCAGCTCAATTTTGGCTCCTCTTTTTATATGTTATTTTCTCCTCCCACTGAGCCTGCCCTATATGAATTGGGCTAGCAAGGAGGGCTGTTTGTTTCACCTGAGGTTCTCACTCCGGTCCTCAGACCTTTCTTTTTTCTATTTCCGCAGGCTTTTTCCTTTCTTTGTCTTTTAGTCACGGCTATTCTGGACTCCTTTTTCCTATTCCAACTACCTAACAGGTCCAAATCCTGAAGCTGTCTTTTTGGAGGATTTGGGAAGAGCATAGACACAAAGACAGAAAGACTATAGTCTAGGTATACAAGCATCCTGTCTCCAGGAAATGCAGAAGGAGAGAAGCTTCTGCCCACTGCTCTCCAGCCTGCCATGTGCCCCACCTCACTGAGGAGCAAGGCTGACCCTATCTGGTTCCCTGCCTGGAGTTTTTTACTTCTGGGCTGACTGCTGATGAGATGCCCATGTCACCTCTAGATTCCAAGCTTTGTTTTGTATTCCAGTTCAGATGGACTTCCCAGTGAAGATGATGTGCACTAGAATGGCAGGCTCAATGGCAAAAGTGTGACTTCACTCTGACCAGTGCAGAAGATGCTTCATAAAGATGTGTTGGTGTGTCTCACCTGCCAGATGTCCATTCATAAGTGATATTTGCTGCCGAGAGGATAAGTCCTGTGTAATTTTTTTTTTTTTTGAGAACTCTTTTTTAAGATAAAACTTTTCCATGTAATCTATGAAAACACAAGGAGGAGGCTGGACTACTAGACAGAGCGATAAAATCCAGGTGTGGGATATTCTTTATTTTGCTCTGTCATTGAACTCTATCCAGTTATTTTGGTTCTTAAGCCTTTGACATTGCTGACACCAGAAGAGATGACCTCACCAACTTGAAAAAGACTCAGTCACCCCCCTTTTTAGAGTCAGTCTGTTGGACAACCATTAGGTCATTTGGAAGATCTCAGAATTCGGATTTTGGTTATTCTCTAGGTGTGTTCTAAAAGGACTTCCTTGATAGCTCATCTGGTAAAGAATCTGCCTGCAATGCAAGAGACCTAGGTTCAAGTCCTGGGTTCGGAAGATCCCCTGGAGAATACCCACTCCAGTATTCTGGCCTGGAGAATTCCATGGGCTGTATAGTCCATGGGATCTCAAAGGGTTGGACATGACTGAGTGTTTCATTTTCAAAAAAATAGGTGTGCAGTGGTATCTTAATGTTGTTTTAACTTGCAGCCTGATGACATATGATGTGGACCATTTTTAATGCTTATTGTCATCTGTATATCTCCTTGGTGATGTGCCTATTCAGGTCTTTTGTCCATTTTTCAACTAAGTGGTTTCTTAAGTTGAGTTTTTAGAGTTCTTTACATATTTGGGATAAGAGGTTTTTTTTTTTTTTTTTAATATATCAGATATATATTTTTCAAATGTTCTCTTCTAGCCTGTAGTTTATAGTCTCATTCTCTTGACAGTGTCTTTTGCAGAGCAGAAGATTTGAATTTTAAAGAAGTTCAATTTACCAATTATTTCTTTCATGGACTGCACTTTTGGGGTTGTATCTTAAAAAAAAAAAAAGATCATAGCTATACTCCAGGTCATCTAGATTTTGTCCTTTATTATCTTAAAGGATTTTTGCAGTTCTGCATTTTACATTGGGTCTATGATCCATTTTGAGTTAATTTTTGTAAGGGATAATAAGATCTGTGTCTGAATTCTTTTATTTTTTTTTGCATGTAGATGTCCAGTTGGTCCAACAGCATTTGTTGAAAAGACTACCTTTTCTTCCTTGTATAGCCTTTGCTCCTTTGTAAAAAATCAGTTGACAAAATTTTTGTGGGTCTATTTCTGGGATCTCTATCTTGTTTCAATATCTTTTGATCTATAGTGTTTGATTTTGATGTGTACCCTCAGCCATGACCTCTAACGAATGGTCAGTGGCAGATAAATTGCCTCCTTGACCTAATTCCTACTTCAGTGGGTTGTTTTGATTCATTCCTGGGTGTGTAGGACTCTGGAGGTGTCTCTGCCCCTTTTCCCTGAGCACCTTCCTCATTCATTACTAATCTATCCCTCTGGTTTTATGAGGCATGCACAGATGTCACCCCAGGAAGTAAGACATAAATCACCTCTGCTCTTGGGTTCTTCCTACAATCCTCTGAATTCCTTGCCAAACCCATCTGGGAGGCAGCATGTCCTTCTTCTGCCAGAGTGTTGGATTTTTATTTTTTTTGGGCAGAAACTAGATCTTATAACAGTCTGCATTCTCTTTCCAAATTATTTATTTTATTTTAGAAATTTTATGTCTTCCTTCTTCAGAGCTCTTAGTCTTTTTAGCTTCAAAAGACCTCCTTTCTCTCTCAAAAGCAAATAATCAAACAAAAGACTTATATCCTGGAACTGAAAACCTTGGCTTTAAAAACTATTATTTATGAGTTTAACAAATCCATTCAGTAACTTCATTGATGTCTGTTGTTACTGTAATTCCAGGGCCTGAGATCTCTGAGACCAGTCCATGAAACAAGTTATCATGACTTCCTGACTAGTGGAGAAAAGACAACAGTATTAAAAAGCATAAGGAAAAAAAAAGGTCTAGTTAATATCACAAAATATCCTGGGTATGCACATAGACACATGTGTGGTTTTCAAATAGGAAAATAAATAACCTTGCAGCTCAAAAGAAATGAAACACTATATACATGTTGGTATATTTCTCACTAATCTTTAATAGAGAAACAGTTTTGCATAGAGATGACAATAGTGCATGGGTTAAAAGAACTAGCTAGGTTCTACATCTGCTTATACCACTAACTAGTGGTATAGCTGAAAGCTAGTTCTTATTTCAGTTCCCTTATCAGTTAAATACTATATTTAACAAAATATTTATCTAAATATGTAGTAGCTATTATTAACAATGGTGCTTTGGTGGTTTAACTTTTCCTTCATTTGCATTTTCCAAAATGTTTAAAGGACATGAAATATTTAACCAAATGTCCTTTCCTAAATTAAAAAAAAAAAAAAACAACTGTAAAATGTAGGGTTTGTTATGAGATCTCATCATCTTCCCCTCTCATATTGGCAAATACCCCTTCTTCAAGTACCCCAAACACTTCCTAAAAACAAATAAAAGTTCTTCCTGCCTGCTAGACCTTCTTATAATGACTTGCTGCTTCTCCTTCAAATACAATCTTGAAAACTCAGCTCATAACCAGTCATCCCTCTGATACTTACTTGGTTTATTTGGTTGGACATCTATGACTCAGTAGGCTCTTTCATCTGGGTTGTACAAAAATAAGATGGCTCCACCCAAAAATCTCTCAAAAAGTTCATAGTCTAGGGGGAAAGGAAGATGTAAACAAGTGCTGGACTAGGTGCTGGACTATGCGCTAGGTGTTCCAAATATTTGGTTGTTCATTCAGGTTTTTCTGTAAGATGTTATGGAAGTTCTGACCAGCACATAAGTGCACAGCTGTTCCCTGGTCCTTTCAGGGATTCTCCCTCCTGCCAGCCACTTGAGCATCATTTAGCTCCGGTTTCTCCTATTCCTCTCCCCTCATATCCAGGTAAACCAAGGCTTATTAATTGCAGTTTCTTGCTCTCTTTCCAGTCTCTACTGCCCTTGCTTATGCCTTTATTATCACTTCATATCAGCCTTATGGGTTTTTTGGTTGCTGGTCTTTGCTTTCCACAATTTTACATGCGTAACTAGAGTGAGCATCCAAATCACAGCCCAGGGACTGTCATCCCAGTCCAAACTGATTCACTGGCTCCCAATGTCAAGAGGATCAAAAGAATCAAATCCCAATTCTCAGCTCAGTAGTGAAGAATGGCACTGGGTTCCTGCTGACACCCCACCTCTTACATCACACACCCTTTCCCGTATTCCCATGGGCCCAGCCACACCAGGTCACAGACCATCCTAGATTACCTGTGTGCCAATTGGCTCACAAGTGTTCCCAAGCAGGACCCTCTAGGGCCTTCTCCCATATCCTCTGCTTTAGCTCCTCTCTAAAGTACCTGGCTTCCCAGGTGGCTCACTGGGTAAAATAATTTGCCTGCCAGTACAGGAGATGTGGGTTCCATCCCTGGGTCAGGAAGATCCCCTGGAAGAGGAAATGGCAACCCATTCCAGTATTCTTGCTTGGGAATTCCCAAGAACAGAGGAGCCTGGCGGGCTACCCCTTGCCTGGGGTCTCAAAGAGTTAACTGGACTGAGCAGAGATAGGGAGAGGACTGAAGTATCTGGATAATAGTATATAATTCACATTTCCAGAATTATTTTGCAGATGTAGAAAACCTCCCCTCTGAAACAAATAGAAGATGTTAACTACTTATACCCATAAGCACAGAGCCCCAGGCCTCCTGGAGCCTAAGGATTGATCAAGTTCATCATTGTGACACCACCTGTTACCTCACCATCAGCCAATCAGAGAGTTGTGCACAAGCTGATCACAGACCCTGTGACCTCCACCTGGATTTTAAAAGTAACTTGCCCAAACCCTTCCGGGAGCTTGTGGCTTTTTAGGGCATGAGCAACTAGTCTCCTTGCATGGCCCTGCAGTAAACCTTTCTCAGCTCCAAACTCAGACATTTCTGTTTGTTTGGTCTCACTATGCACCAGGCACAGAAACTTGCATTAAGCCTCCTTCCCTTCCTTCCTTCTCTCTCTTTTTTTCTTCCTTACTCTCTTTCTTTCATATAGAGGCAAAAAACACCTCAGTCTCTGGGTGGATTGAAGAGGGACTAAGAGATGAGGCAGTAGATAATTCATCTGTGAAAGAATAAAGCTAGTCAGGATAGCAATGGAGAAGGAAATGAAGCTTGGTGTGGGAGTGTCTGTTGAAGGAGAGGAGAAATTGGATCCGTGGTCACATTGAGGTGCTGATGGAAAGACAAACCTCTCCTAGGGAGGTGGGGTAAGGGTGTGAGTCAGAGCACAGGTGAAAGGGTTGGCCTTTGGTAAAAGGAAAGGCATTTCCTCAAAAGACGTCTTAGTGGAGAGAGACTGGAAATATCCTTTACTTGGGGAGTGTTCACTGATAAGTGTCTTGAAATGTCATTAAAAGGCATCTGTGCTTATATTTAGTTTTAGAGGGAACTGCATCTCCAAGGTGGCATAACAGAATAGTTGTGAACTGCCCTCAGGAACACAGAATCTCTCCACCTAAGTACTGGAGTATTTTCCAACAGTCAGTAGATGGGGTGGGGGATGAGCAGTGTGTTTTATGGAAAAACAGGGACTGTGGGAGATGTGGGTTTGGGTTCTGTCTCTACTATTCACCAGACAGGTAACTGTGGGCCAATGTTCTCAATCCATCAGAAACTCAGTTTTCTCACTGCAAAACGGGAACAAGAATAACTCCTGTTTATGAGGTTCTCTGAGGATTAGATAGATCATATATCATATATCTCCCATGCAATGTTGTTCTTGTTGTTCAGTTGCTAAGTCATATCAAACTTTTTGTGACCCCATGGTCTGCAGTTTGCCAGGCTTGTCTCCAAGAGTGTGTTCAAACTCATGTCCATTGAGTCAGTGATGCCATTCAACCATCTCATCCTTTGTTGCCCCCTTTCTCCTTTTGCCTTCAATCTTCCCCAGCATCAGGGTCTTTTTCAATGAGTGATCTCTTTGCATCAGGTGGCCAAAATATTGGAGCTTCAGCTTTAGCATCAGTGCTTCCAATAAATAGTCAGTGTTGTTTTCCTTCAGGATTGACTGGTTTGATCTCCTTGCGGTCCAAGGGACTCTCAAGAGTCTTCTTCAGCACCACAATTCAAAAGCATCAATTCGAAAGCCCATGTAATGGGTCCTCACAAATGTCAGTCTTCATTTTAGATAAGCGTCTTTCATGATTTTAGTATTTGACATTGAGCATGGAAAATTGGGATGAACACAGAACTGATGACACAGCACACCTGGGTGTTGTCATCCTGTGACGGGTAATTCCCGTGTTAAATATTCTTTTAGTGGCTCCAAGTTTACATCAAAGCTCTGCTCAGCCCCACTACATCTTGCTCACTGTGTAAAGTGGGTATTTGTTGAAACCGAGGCTGTTGACTCTCTCTGAGAAATCTTTTAGAAGGACCATTAAACTAAATGGGTTGAACAAAGGCTGGTACCCCTGCTGAGAGTAAGAACTGGTTCCTGGGGTTCAGAGGAATAATTATATTCTTTTTTCTCCTTCTCCTTAGTTTGTTTATTGTTGAGAAACATGGTACAGGAGTCAGGAAGATAGAGATTAAAAAAAATAGCAATTTTATGACTGCAGCACCCGATTGAAGAACTAGGTCTTACATCTGCCATGCAATGGATCCTGAAGGCATCCTCCCAGACCTACTACACCCACCCCCGGCCCCTGCCTTGCCTTCTCAAGGACAATACCTGCCTTGGTTAGTCAACCTCATGGAAAGTCAGAGAATGGCCATTTTCTGCAGACAGGCTGATCCAAACTGAAATACATCTGGGACTTTCCTGGTGGTCCAGTGATTTAGAATCAGCCTTGCAAAGCAGGGTATGTGGGTTTGATCCCTGGTCAGGGAACTAATATCCCACATGCCATGGGGCAACTAAGTGTGTGTGCCACAACTACTGAGCCCAAGCTATAATTAGAGAGTCCATGTGCGTGATGGAATAAAGATCCTGTGTGTCACAACTAAGACCTGATACAGCCACATAAATATATGAATTTTTTTTAAAAAACAAAACATATCAGAAGAGCTGTCACACACACACAAACACACACACCAGTTTTTTTCTACTTTCACCATGGGGAGGGAATGAAGAAGGTAGAAAAGAACAATGCAATCATTATTTCAAACTGCTTCATTCTGGAAGACCAAGTTCTCTCTGAGAAACATGAAGATGGGGAAATCAAAGCTCTCACCTCCACCTCATTCAGGATCAGAGTGAAAGTAAATGCCTTGCTTTGTGGACCTATCAACAGGTGTGGTCTGGATGGGGAGTGATGTTGGACAGTGACAAGCCATGAAGCAGTCATCAGAAGAACTGAAATATACGGTGGATGTTCAATATACAGAGATGCGTTGATACACGGTTATAGAGTAGGGATTAATCATTTCTGCTGAGTAATTCAGTGCTTTTTTTTCAGTTCAGTCTTTTTTAAATTAATTTTTTATTGGAGTATATTTGTTGTCATTCAGTCACTCAGTTGTGTCCAACTCTCTGCGACCTCATGAACTGCAGAATGTCAGGCTTTACTGTGCTTGACTATCATGGCCATTGAGTTGATGATGGAGTATATTTTGCTTGGGGCTGTTTTGATTTTTCAGCTATTCCTCAATGGTGCCCTCAAACTCTTTTGCTTATTTTGCAATGGAGAAAATTCAAGAAGGACCAGAGAGATGAAGAGTTAAGACTTGGGTCTGAGACTCCACATACTCAGGCCAGAGTCTTCAGAAAGAGAAGTGAATTGAGTGAGGAAAGTGAAAGATGTGGAGACCTGACCATTAAGTCCCACCATTAAGAGGTTTCCCAAAGTGCCCACCTTAGGAAGCCCCAATGCCACAAGCCCAAAGGGACAAGCAGAGCTGTCAGTCAACAGCAGAGCAGGGTTGGAAGACCAGCCCCCTGGAGAGAGGCTTAGCATATTAATGATGTGATTTGCATATACTTAACAAGGCAGCCTTGGAGAAATTAACCATAAAGGAGTAGCATGGTTCTTAGAGCTAATTTACAAACTCTTCAAGGCAAAAGGCTTTTAAACATAATGAGGATGAAAGTTCACCAGCATGGACTCCCAAACATCTCCCAGAGGTGGCTGGGGGCCTCCTCTGGCTGGCAGCTCCCCTGGGATCCTCCAGGGCCAACAGCATCGGTGGCGGCAGGATCCCTTTCTGTTCTGCATCCCTTATACTAGGAGAAATCCCTTAAATCTAGTCCCATGTCTCTCTCTTAAGGATTCCTTCTAATAACTGGCCCATGGGGAAAATGGCTTTTTGTCCCAGTGAGATGAGGACTGAATATAAGTCCGATAGGTCTGGCCCTCTCTAGGCTGCCTCAGCACTTGATTGTTTCATGAATTTCAAAAGAAGTCTGTAGGGAGACTTCTTAGGCAGTCCACTCGTCAAGACTTCACCTTTCAATGCTGGCAGTGCAGGTTCAATTCCTGGTCAGGGAGCTCAGATCCCACATGTCTTGGGGCCAAAAAATCAAAATATGAGACAGAAGGAATATTGTAATAAATTTAGTAAAGGCTTTAGTGTGGGCCACATCAAAAATATCTTTAAAAAAAGTCTTGGGCTTCCCTGGTGACTTAATGGTAAATAATCCATCTACCAATGCAGGAGACATGGGTTTGATCCTTGGTCTGGGCAGATCCCATATGCCGAAGGGGCAACTGAGCCTGTGTACCACAACTACTGAGCCTGTGCTCTAGTGCCTGGGAGCCACAACTACTGAGCCATTTGTGGCAACTGCTGAAGCCTGCATGCCCTAGAGCCTGTGCTCCAAAACAAGAGAAGCCATTGCAATGAGAAGCCCATGTACTGAACTGAAGAGTAGCCCCCACTGGCTGCAACTAGAGAAAAGCCTGTGCAGCAACGAAGACCCAGCACAACCATAAAATAAATATATGTATGTATATATCAATTAATTCATTAAATTAAAAAATCTCTAGTGCAGAGCCTGCAAAACACACACACACGTGAGAAAAATAAACACACATACAAAACACTTATTCCTTTGAAAGATAGGTAATATTGAGTTGGGTGTCTATAATACAGCTTCAGAGAGTGTACTGAGAAGTTCCCTTGACAAGGGGTTGCCTGAGTTCTCTGGGTTGTGGAATGTCATAGCTTGGAGTCCACAGTCCCCAATGTGGCTTGACCCTTAGCTCAAGCAGAAAGTGCTCTCTTCTCTCTGGCTGACCCTGTTACTCAGTCAGCAATGTAAAGGCCCTTCTTGTCTGTGGAGTTCCCTTACAGATGAACAACCCTCACAGCATCTGAGGAGAGAGCCTCTGGAAGCAGCCTCTGCTCTCAGCGCTGGTTCCCTGCTCAGAAATCCTATGGGCTTCACTGTCACGGAATCCATTAGACAGTCACCGGTGTGGTCCTTCATGAGTTCTTAGTATTTTCCTCTTGAATTGTAATCTCCTGAGGACTGAGGCCAGATTATACTCATCTGAGTATCACCCTGTCCTAGAAATGGCTATGCCTCAAATATTCTGTAGATATGTGTGTTTGAGCCGCTAAGTTGTATCCGACTCTCTGCAACCCCGTGGACTGTGGCGCGTCTGGCTCCTCTGTCCATGGGATTTCCCAGGCAAGAACACTGGAGGTAAGGGAGAGGGGCAGTGTGCCATTTCCTTCTCATCTGTAGATGTGAGCTGTTGCTGTTTCCTGAAATAAAAATGATCCCTGAATTGTTTTTTGAAGATCAAGGTAAGATAAGGATGAGAGTCAAACAGGATGGACCAGGCCTTGTTGAATTCAATACATTGTCTACTTTCAGTTAAGCTGATTATAAGCCAAAAGGAATAGGTGGTTTGAAATTTCAGTTGTTGGAGTTTTTAAATGTTTGTTTTTCCTTTCTATAAAAAACTGATAGGGACTTCCCTGGCAGGTCCAGTGGTTAGGACTTTACCTTTCAATCAGGGGGTGCAGGTTCAATTCTGTTTGGGGAGCTAAGATCCCATGTGCCTTGTGGCCAAAAACATAAAACATAAAACAGAAACAATGTCATAACAAATTCAATAAAGATTTTTTTTTTAAATCCACATTAAAAAATCTTTAAAAACTGATATATTCTTTGAAAAAATAAAAAACTCAGTGAATAAGTATAATCCAGCAAATGACAGTCCCCCAGAGCCTACTAGTCACAGAAAACCAAGGTTAACAATTTCTGCACTCACAAGGAAACAAGAAGAAATGCTTTTATTGGGCCAAAAATTATAGTCTCTGAAAGAAAAACGAGAAGAACATGGATTTACATTAACAGAAGAATCAAATAGAGGGTTAGATTTAATCAATAAAAAAAAATAGAGGATAAATATCGAAAGCTATAATATTGGACAACAATGAATGTTTACTGTAAACTTAGTACCTGCTCTGGGCTTCCCTTGTGGCTTAGCTGGTAAAGAATCCACCTGCAATGTGGGAAACCTGGGTTTAATCCCTGGGTTGGGAAGATTCCCTGGAGAAAGAAAAGGCTACAGGCTCCAGTATTCTGGCCTAGAGAATTCCATGGACTGTATAGTCCATGGGGTTGCAAAGAGTCGGACAGGACTGAGCAACTTTCACTTTCACTTAGTACCTGCTCTACGTGTACAACCTTGGTTCATCATTACAACAACCCTATTAAGTATACAGGCGCTATCTCTGCTTTAAAAATGAGGAAACTGTGGCCCAGGTTGGTTAAGTAGCTTGCCCAGAGTCACACAGCTAGTAGATGATAAAGTTGGGATAAACATCAACACTATGTCCAGATACAGACCCATAAATATGATATTCTCCACTGTCATTCAGTGAAGAAGATTCAGTCAGTCAGTGAGTCAGTTCAGTCGCTCAGTCGTGTCCGACTCTGCGACCCCATGAATCACAGCACTCCAGGCCTCCCTGTCCATCACCAACTCCTGGACTTTACGCAAATTCATCCCCATCGAGTCGGTGATGTCATCCAGCCATCTCATCCTCTGTCGTCCCCTTCTCCTCCTGCCCCCAATCCCTCCCAGCATCAGGGTCTTTTCCAATGAGTCAACTCTTCACATGAGGTGGCCAAAGTACTGGAGTTTCAGCTTCAGCGTCAGTCCTTCCAATGAACACCTAGGACTGATCTCCTTTAGGATGGACTGGTTGGATCTTCTCGCAGTCCAAGGGACTCTCAAGAGTCTTCTCCAACACCACAATTCAAAAGCATCAATTTTTCAGTGCTCAGCTTTCTTCAGAGTCCAACTCTCACATCCATACATGACCACTGGAAAAACCATAGCCTTGACCAGAAGGACCTTTGTTGGCAAAGTAATGTCTCTGCTTTTTAATATGCTATCAAGGTTGGTCATAACTTTCCTTCCAAGGAGTAAGCGTCTTTTAATTTCATGGCTGCGGTCACCATCCACAGTGATTTTGGAGCCCAAAAAAATGAAGTCTGACACTGTTTCCACTGTCTCCCCATCTATTTCCCATGAGGAAGAAGATTAGTATTAACCAATTTCTTGAGTAGATCCTTTCTTCTCATCCTGTTCTTTCCTGAGGGATTCCATTTCTGTTTTGCTGAAGAACGTTCTTTAGTATTTCTTTAAAGTGATGGTCATTGAGAAACAACAGTCTCTCAGTCTCAGGAAATTGAAATGACTTCTGCATTTACTTTTTAAACAACTTACAGATTAGTCTTCCATGTGCTTGTAAAATACCAGGACAGATGTGATGATCAGAGAGATTATAATACAGATACTAAATTAAATTGGCTGCATGCTTGGAATTTGTTAACTAATTTTAGAAAAATAAACTTTATCTTTTAGAATAGTTCTACATTTAGAGGAAAATTTTACAGAGTACAGAGAATTTCCCTAGATCTTCTCTTTCAATTATGTTTATTTTTGGTGAGCAATCTGTTTCTATACATTGCCCATGTTTTAATTCAAGTTTTGGTTCATTTGTTATGAATTTGTAGGGCCTAGTAATGCATGGGAAAAATTGGTGTGTGTGTATGTGTGTGCTTGTATGTTAGTTGCTCAGTCGTGTCCAACTCTTTCCAACCCCATGGACTGTAGACTGCCAGGCTCCTCTGTCTATGGAATTCTCCAGGCAAGAATATTGGAGTGGGTCCTTCTCCAGGGGATCTTCCCAACCCAGAGATCGAACCCAGGTCTCCTGCATTGCAGATAGATTTTTACCATCTGAGAGGCCACCAGAGAAGTCCTATATAATTTGCAGTAATTGACCCTTTGATTTTATCTAACTTTTAATTTTGCTTCTAGTTTTTTTAACTATGCAGAAATTTTGTATTTTTATGTAATTATGTTTATTAGTACAGAAAGTACTAAACCACAAAGGTTTCTATGTTATACATCATCGCTGAAACTATTTTTAATTCTGAATTTATAAAATAGCTCATATTTTCTTCCTTATTTAATAGGCAGTCTTTTCCCTTAATGGTTTTAGATTCCCCTACAGGGACTATTAAAGAATGTTCCATTTTGGGGGGTCTACTTATGGAATGTCTATTTTGTTTTACTAACCTGTTTCTTCATATGTCAATATCACATTCTTTTGTTAATGGGCTGATATTACACTTTTATATTTGGTACAGATTAAGGAAGATATGTAATGTGTAGTATGTGTGATTCCAAAAGGTATACATGATAACAACTGATGTTGCTGATATTGATGGGGCATTGTGAGATGTCCACGACTGGTGTTTTACTTTGGAATTTTAGAGATCAGTAAAAAAAAAAAAATGCAGCCAAGTCCATAAAAGTAGTCTTATCCTTTGATTCAGTAATAGTATTCTTATAAGCTATCAAGAGAAATAATTAAAATAAATGAACATTTTATATGTATGGAGACATTCTCTGTTGTATTACTTATTACAGGGAAAAACTGGTAAGAGTCTAAATGGACAGTAATAAGGAAATCAGTAATTAATTTTGGGAAATCTGAATAAAATAATATCTACTCATTAAAATAAAAGCTATGAAAGTCATGAGCATACCAGTAAAAATTATGGATTAACTAAAAAGCATATATGAAATTTGAAAGATGGTAATGATGATCCTATATGTGAGACAGCAAAAGAGACATGATGTAAAGAACAGACTTTTGGACTCTGTGGGAGAAGGCGAGGGTGGGATGATCTGAGAGAATAGCATTGAAACATGTATATTATCATATGTGAAATAGATCGCCAGTCCAGGTTCGATGCATGAGACAGGGTGCTCAGGGCTGGTGCACTGGGATGACCCTGAGGGATGGGATGGGGAGGGAGGTGGGGGGGGAGGGTTCAGGATGGGGAACACATGTATATGCATGGCTGATTCATGTGAATGTATGGCAAAAACCACCACAATATTGTAAAGTAATTAGCCTCCAATTAAAATTAAAAAAATGCTACAACATGTGTGTAGGAAGCATATACATTTATGGGTAGTTAGCAATGATTAATTTTTGTTCCTTTTTAAGAGATTAGTTTAGCAAAATATTTTTCAAAGTTTTAAACTGTGTATATAAAATACTGTCATGCCCCTAAATGCCTTTTATTTGGAAGTTCTCTGAAGGTTAGTAATTTGTCACATATTTACCCATTATATTTTATTATGATTTTATCCTTTCCACTAGTCAGTTTGAAACACCTAAAAGGAACACTTCAATAGTGTACTAATTATTTTGCTAGGAAATGGCTAATTCAGAGATTGCAATAGCAGAATGACATTAAAATCTGAGTGATTAAAAAAAATCACCTTTTTAGAACTATTGTTTTGTCAAGCAGACCCATAAAACTTGCACCACAGTTACATGCATAACAGGAGGAAGAGGGGAAAGAGAAGAGGAAAGGAAAGGAGTTTCAAGTTTTTCTTTTCTTCATATCAGCTGTAAATAGTGACACTTGGCCTGCCCACTTCACAGGATGGTTCTAAGGCTCAAATAAAAGAAAATGTGAACTTCAGTGAAAAGTTATTGTAATTGTAAAGGACTTATTAATGTCATTCCCCTTGTAAATGTGCTGTGTTCCACCTGCCTTGAAGGAATAATGCCACTGGTCCCACTAATGCGTGTAGAGGTTGCTAATGTCTTACAGAGATTTGATTTAAAGAGAGGCCAATTATGTCTAGCTCCACACTTTGCAGGGAGCGAACTATCTCTCTCTCTTTTTTTTCCTTTGGGGACAGCATCTCTTCACAAGTCTTGACCTCAGTGGAGGCTGAATGAGAAAATGCACAGGCTGACATTGACTTTGAAATATCTGACAGGACACAGGGCTGAAAGCATCTATCAATAATTCATTTCAGGTTATGGGGTAGCACAGGATCCCCACTGGTTTTAAAGCCATTAATTGGTTGTTAGACTCCATTAAGTCACTATGGATGTGAAAAGCGTGTCTGAAATTTTAAAAGACACACATAATAAAGGCAGGTCATTTTTTATTTCTCTCTCTCTTGTTTTTTTTTTTTTTTTTTCCTTGCACAACTGATATGACTTCTTTCCCAGTGTGGGGAAAGAAAAGCCTAGGTCAAAAGGGGCTGAAAATAGAAAATTGACAGTTATGTGTCTTTGGACTTTGCATATAAGACCCAATAAAATGTGGCAAGTCTCTCTCAAACCATTGCCTTTTCTCTTCAAAACATACTTTTTTCTTGAATGTTAGTTTCTTGACAGTTGCATCCTAATTTTGTCATGAATATTATTGGCAGATGTTTTCTTAAAAGTGTGTGTTTTAAAGACCAAAAGGAACTCATAGGTTCAAAGTCAATATCCCCCCCCAAATAAAACAGTTTTGCTGAAAATCACCTATTCACCAAAAACTAAGACAGATTCCTGAAACAAAGTCTAGGACGGTTTGCTGTAATTATCTGGCCACTAAAAGCCAGAACAAAGGCAGAGACCAGGAGGCATGGGGTAGGAATCAATGCAGAATGACAAGCGACAATGGACATACAGGGGTGGGGTTGAATCATTTGGTAAAACAATGATGAAGTGAATTGGTGGTTCTGGAGAGTTATTTTTTGATCAATTGACTTTTAAGAGAATTGTTTTTCCATTCTTTGGGTTATGTCCTAATATCGGCCATCAGCAGGTGGCATTGTTCCTCCAGACCGCAGTCCCTTGTCCCATTGTCCCTCCAGACCTGACATTGCCATGGAGGAATTACAGGGGAAATCTTGAAAGCCATCTTTAAGTTTATCTATTTATTTAATTTTGGTATATTTTAATTTATTTTTTATATAAATTTATTTATTTTAATTGGAGGCTAATTACTTTACAATATTGTATTGGTTTTGCCATACATTGACATGAATCCGCCATGGGTGTACATGTGTTCCCCATCCTGAACCCCCCTCCCACCTCCCTGCCCATCCCATCCCTCTGAGTCATCCCAGTGCAGCAGCCCCAAGCACCCTGTATCATGCATCAAACCTGGACTGGCAATTTATTTCACATATGATAATATACATGTTTCAATGCCATTCTCCCATATCATCCCACCCTCGCCTCTCCCACAGAGTCCGAAAGACTATTCTATACATCTGTGTCTCTTTTGCTGTCTCACATATAGGGTTATCGTTACCATCTTTCTAAATTCCATATATATGCATTAGTATATGTATTGGTGTTTTTCTTTCTGGCTTACTTCACTCTGTATAATAGGTTCCAGTTTCATCCATCTCATTAGAACTGATTCAAATGTATTCTTTTTAATGGCTGAGTAATATTCCATGGTGTATATGTACCACAGCTTTCTTATCCATTCATCTGCTGATGGACATCTAGGTTGCTTCCACGTCCTGGCTATTATAAACAGTGCTGTGATGAACATTGGGGTGCACGTGTCTCTTTTCAATTCTGGTTTCCTCGGTGTGTGTGCCCAGCAGTGGGATTGCTGGGTCATATGGCAGTTCTATTTCCAGTTTTTTAAGGAATCTCCACACTGTTCTCCTTAGTGGCTGTACTAGTTTGCATTGCCACCAACAGTGTAAGAGGGTTCCCTTTTCTCCACACCCTCTCCAGCATTTATTGCTTGTAGACTTTTGGATAGCAGCCATTCTGACTGGTGTGAAATGGTACCTCACTGTGGTTTTGATTTGCATTTCTCTGATAATGAGTGATGTTGAGCATCTTTTCATGTGTTTGTTAGCCATCTGTATGTCTTCTTTGGAGAAATGTCTGTTTAGTTCTTTGGCCCATTTTTTTGATTGGGTTGTTTATTTTTCTGGAATTGAGCTGCAGGAGTTGCTTGTATATTTTTGAGATTAATTCTTTGTCTGTTGCTTCATTTACTATTATTTTCTCCCATTCTGAAGTCTGTCTTTTCACCTTGCTTATAATTTCCTTTGTTGCGTAGAAGCTTTTAAGTTTCATTAGGTCCCATTTGTTTATTTTTGCCTTTATTTCCAATATTCTGGGAGGTGGGTCATAGAGGATCCTGCTGTGATTTATGTCGGAGAGTGTTTTGCCTATGTTCTCCTCTAGGAGTTTTATAGTTTCTGGTCTTACGTTTAGATCTTTAATCCATTTTAAGCTTATTTTTATGTATGGTGTAACAAAATTCTAGCAAACAGAATCCAACAACATGTTAAAAAGATCATACATCATGGCCAAGTGGGCTTTATCCCAGGGATGCAAGGATTCTTCAATATCTGCAAGCAATCAACGTAATACATTAACAAATTGAAAAAGAAAAACCATATGATTATCTCAATAGATGCAGAGAAAGCCTTTGACAAAATTCAACATCCATTTATGATAAAAACCCTCCAGAAAGCAAGAATAGAAGGAACATACCTCAACATAATAAAAGCTATATGTGACAAACCCACAGCAAAATTATCCTCAATGGTGAAAAGTTGAAAGCATTTCCCCTAAAGTCAGGAACAAGACAAGGGTGCCAACTCTCACCACTACTCTTCAAAATAGTTTTGGAAGTTTTGGCCACAGCAGTCAGAGCAGAAAAAGAAATAAAAGGGATCCAGATAGGAAAAGAAGAAGTAAAACTCTTACTGTTTGCAGATGATATGATCCTCTACACAGAAAACCCTAAAGACTCCACCAGAAAAATACTAGAGCTAATCAGTGAATACAGTAAAGTTGCAGGATATAAAATCAACACACAGAAATCCCTTGCATCCCTATACACTAACAATGAAAAAACAGAAAGAAATTAAGGAAACAATTCCATTCACCATTGCAATGAAAAGAATAAAATACTTAGGAATATATCTACCTAAAGAAACAAAAGACCTATCTATAGAAAACTATAAGACACTGGTGAAAGAAATCAAAGAGGACACAAATAGATGGAGAAATATACCATGTTCGTGGATTGGAAGAATCAATATAGTGAAAATGAGTATACCACCCAAAGCAATCTATAGATTCAATGCAAATCCCTATCAAGCTACCAACGGTATTTTTCACAGAACTAGAACAAATAATTTCACAATTTGTATGGAACTACAAAAAAACCTCAAATAGCCAAAGCAATCTTGAGAAAGAATAATTGAACTGGAGGAATCAACCTGCCTGACTTCAGTCTCTACTACAAAGCCACAGTCATCAAGACAGCATGGTACTGGCACAAAGACAGAAATATAGATCAATGGAACAAAATAAGCCCAGTGATAAATCCACGCACCTATGGACACCTTATTTTCAACAAAGGAGGCAAGAATATACAATGGAGAAAAGACAATCTCTTTAACAAGTGGTGCTGGGAAAACTGGTCAACGACTTGTAAAAAAATGAAACTAGCCCTCTTTAATTTTAGAACGTTCGTATTCTACTGCTGGTCTTCCTCAATGACCATAAGTGCACCAGGAAAACCACAATTTCATATCTGATTGTGCAACCATATGTTGAGCAATGCTGTTTACCTGTCAAGAAAAGCTTTGTTTCCCCTCCTTTATGCATGTAACATCTTACATCCTGTTTGGAACACATTGCCCTTCCCCAAGCATTCCACTTTCATGAAAACCCAGACATGAAGGTGGAACAATTATTTGTATCTTCATTTTTCAAATGAGAAAAATCAGACCTAGAAAGTTGAAATGAATCTAAAGACAAAATAGAGGAAACTTACATACATTTTTAAAGAGTTTTTTTTTTTTTTAAATCTTGAGAAACTTAGGCAGCATTCTATAAAGTCCTTACCTGATTCTTAGGACAAGGGGCACCAGGGGAATGATGACAAAGTGTCTGTTGAGTCCATGAAAAATGCAGGAAAACTGTGGCTCAGGTGACTCAGGGATTATGAAAATGAACCTTCAAAGTCCAAGAAATAAAACACAGATGCCTTCAAGCTTTTTGAAATCACTGTGTTTGTTTTATTTTTCCACCACCATGGCTCCTGGTAGCAGGGGAGCTCTCCAAACCAAACCCAAAGAATTGTATTCAGTATACTCAGAATGCTAGCAAAGTAATGCTCAAAATTCTCCAAGCCAGGTTTCAACAGTACATGAACCATGAACTTCCAGATGTTCAAGCTGGATTTAGAAAAGACAGAGGAACCAGAGATCAAATTGCCAACATCCACTGGATCATTGAAAAAGCAAGAGAGTTCCATAAAAACATCTACTTTTGCTTTATTGACTATGCCAAAGCCTTTGTGTGGATCACAACAAACTGTGGACAGTTCTTCAAGAGATGGGAATACCAGACCACCTGACCTGCCTCTTGAGAAATCTGTATGCAGTTCAAGAAGCAACAGTTAGAACTGGACATGGAACAACAGACTGGTTCCAAATAGGGAAAGTAGTACATCAAGGCTGTATATTGTCACCCTGCTTATTTAACTTTTATGCAGAGTACATCATGTGAAATGCCGGGCTGGATGAAGCACAAGCTGGAATCAAGATTGCTGGGAGAAATATCAATAACCTCAGATACACAGGTGACACTACCCTTAAGGCAGAAAGCGAAGAAGAGCTAAAGAGCCTCTTGTTGAAAGTGAAAGAGGAGAGTGAAAAAGTTGGCTTAAAACTCAACATTCAGAAAACTAAGATCATGTCGTCTGGTCCCATCACTTCATGGCAAATAGATGGGGAAACAGTGGAAGCTGAGAGACTTTATTTTTATGGGCTCCAAAATCACTGCAGATGGTGACTGCAGCCATGAAATTAAAAGATGCTTGCTCCTTGGGAGAAAAACTATGATCAACCTCGACAGCATATTAAAAAGCAGAGAAATTACCAACAAAGGTCCATCTAGTCAAAGCTATGGTTTTTCCAGTAGTCATATATAGATGTGAGTGTTGGACTACGAAGAAGGCTGAGTGCTGAAGAATTGATACTTTTGAACTGTGGTGTTGGAAAAGACTCTTGGGAGTCCCTTGGACTGCAAGGAGATCAAACCAGTCAATCTTAAAGGAAATGAGTCCTGAATATTCATTGGAAGGACTGATGCTGAAGCTGAAACTCCAATACTTTGGCCACCTGATGTGAAGAACTGACTTATTGGAAAAGACTCTGATGCTGGGAAAGATTGAAGGCATGAGGAGAAGGGGATGACAGAGGATGAGATGGTTGGATGGCATCACTGATGTGATGGACATGAATTTGAGTAGACTGCATAAGTTGGGGATGGACAGGGAGGACCGGCATGCTGCAGCCCATGGGGTTGCAGAGGTGGACCCGACTGAGCGACTGAACTGACTGAACTGATACTCAGAATGTACTGTGTAACTGAGTGCTGGCTTCATTTCTCTGGACACAAGATGTCCCAGAAGAGTACCTACTCAAATCCAGTGGTTTCCAAAAATCTATTTTGGATTGCCTTATTTTTTTTCACATGGGTCAGCTTCCTAATAATTATCATTATGACTTCCATCATGAATATCTGAGTATGTGCATGAGCATGCAGTTAAAATAAGGAGACCTCTGATATAATAGTTCAATTCTGTTTTCAGAGGTGAAAAAGCAAAGACCCAGGGAACTCTAATGAATTATTCCATATCATGACTTGTAGGAAACAAAATCATAAAGTATTTTCATGATTTCCTTCTTTACTCTACACAAATATGAATTGTCCCTCCAGTCTCCTTGAATTCTGCTAATAATAAGAGGAGTACTGTTTTCAAAGGGGTAGTTCAATTGTCTCCATTGGAATATATTATATTTAAATGAGATCTTGGATGTGTGCGTGGCCATGTGAATGCATGCTCATTCATGTCCAACTCTTTATGACCCCATGGACTATATGTAGCCCATCAGGTTCCTCTGTCCATTAGATTTCCCAAGCAAAAATACTGGAGTAGGTTGCCATTTCATTTCCTGCATTGGCAGCAGATTCTTTACCTCTGCATCACCTGGGAAGCCTAAGAAGGCCATTTGCTTCTGTTCTAAAGTGAACAGAGGGGCTTCCTTGGTGGCTCAAATGGTAAAGAGTCTGCCTGCAATGTAGGAGATGCAGGTTTGGTCCCTGGTTTGGGAAGATTCCCTGGAGAAGGGAAAGGCTACCCACTCCAGTGTTCTTGCCTGGAGAATCCCACGGACAGAAGAGCCTGGTGGGCTACAGTCCACGGGGTCGCAAAGAGTCAGGCAATTTGAGTGACTGACACTTTCACTTTCAAAATGAACGGAGAGGTTAAGTAACCCAATGGCCAATGCTGAGTGCACAGAAATGGTTTCTGCATAAACAGGTAGGCAAAGGCTGGAGTGAAGCAATGGGCCTTTTGCACATGTTTGGAAGCCTCACAGAGAATCAATAAAACCCAGAGAATGATTTTGCAAAATAATTGTTCTGCTCCATTAAAATAAATGTTCACTTTTTTGTTTCCTGCTATCTTCTTGTTGAAAATACAGTTTTACATAGTGACAGTTCTTAGCACCTGTACATATTTATCATGCATCTCTCCTTAAATTTTAATATAAACATTTACTTATGTTTTTCTGTGAGCCTTTTAAAATTGCTTCATAAAGGTCTTCGAGGACCGAATTGATCTAAAGCACTTAAACTGTATAGAACTGAGATGAAGCACACTTTATTGTTATCTGACATCTGGTTCTGAGTGACATCAATTTTCTTTTCTGCAGAAGGTTGTTCATTGAGTTATTAATTCCAAGTCATATATTTATTGAATTTGATCATTACTCAAGCCACGAATTTTGTTTTAAGAAATGCAGTGAATTTACAATGAATTAGTAAATGTAATAATTCCATTGGGGCATCCCAGGTGACGCTAGTGGTAAAGAACCAATGCAGGAGATGGAAGAGACATGGGATTGATCTCTGGGTCTTGAAGATCCCCTGGAGAGGGGAATGGCCACCCACTGCAGTATTCTGGCCTGGAGAATTCCATGGACAGAAGAGCCTGGTGGGCTACAGTTCATAGGGTCACAAAGACTCTGACATGACTGAATCGACTTAGCACTCATGCTCGAATTAATTCCATTAATATTTTAGTATATCCCCTTCTATTCTTTGGTTCCATGTGTATATTCTGTAAATAAATTCTATACACATGATACATAACAGCATGTGTATGTAACTTGTACTAACTGAATCATCCTGTACACTGTTTTGAAGCATATCCTTTTACATACAGAAATATATCATGACATTCTCTTCTGTTGTTTTATATTCTTCACAACATCATTAGGTGGATATCTTACTGTTTAACAAGAAGTTGCCCATCATCAGACATTTAGGCTCTCAGTTTTACTTTTAAAAATATTTGAGCTATGATTACCTTTGTCTAATACATTTCTTAGGGTACTTGGCTGGATCAAAGGATATGTACTTTATAGGACTGTGATTAATGTTCCCAAAATGCCTCCAAGGATAGCTTTGTAAATGTCTCTATGTGTACTTTTATCAGCAGTATAATAGCTGATAGCTCTTATACCATTGCCAGCCTTGGATGTTTAATTAAAAGTAAAATATTTGATGATGACAAAAGCAAAGAAAACATTCAGTATTTTATTTTTTTAAAAAGATCAGGTCTTCTTAGTTTTTAAAAAATTCATTAATTTATTTTTGGCTGTGCCCCTTGCAGGATCTTGGTTCACCAACCTGAAATTGAACCCATGCTCTCTGCAGTAGAAGCTTGGACTCCTAACCACTGGATCGCCATGGAATTCCCCACCATTCAGTATTTTTAAATTATGAATATTTGTGAGATTAACGTATATGCTCACTGGCCCCTGCCTTCCTCCTGTATTCCACCTCCTCTTTCATTTCCTTCAGTGCTTAGATTATTCTTGGTTCTTCCACAGTATTTTAATTAATATTTTATAGTATAAATTGGGTTTACCAGGTGGCACTAGTGGTAAAGAACTCACCTGCCAATGTAGGAGACTTAAGAACCTTGGGTTTGATCCCTGGGTCAGGAAGATCCCCTGGAGGAGGGAATGGCAACTCACCCCTGATGAATCCCATGGACAGAGGAGCCTGGCAGGCAATAGTCCATAGGGTTGCAAGGAGTCAGACATGACTGAAGCGGCTTAGCACACACACATGCACACTGTACATTATTGCTTATGTAACTGTGATTTTATTTTTGCCATTGTATGCTCTAGGCTAGTGTTGTCTAATAAAATTTCTGTGATGATGGAAATGTTCTATATTTGCACTGATCAATAAGGCTGCCACCAGCCATGTGGCTCATGTGGCTACATAACGTTTGAAATGGAGTTAGCGTCATTGAGAAACTGAATTTTTACATTGTATTTCATTTTAATTAATGTAAATTTAAATGTCACACCTGGCTACAGGCTTCAACATGGGAAGACATAGTCCTAAGTGATAATTGATGCTTTTTAACAAGATTGTTTAAGGCAGTATAGTAAAATGGTTAAAAGCATGGACTCTGGAATTATGTGTTTACATCTTAGTACCACCATTGTTAGCTCAGTGGGCTTATGCGGACAACAACCCTAAGTACTAGTCTGCAGGTCTGAGGAGATGGAGAAATCCTGAGGAAGGTTAACTTTGTCATATGGGGGACCTACAACATCTGAGACTTTATCACAGTCTCCCTATGGGTCACATTTTCCTGTTTTTTTATATGTTGAGTAGTATTGGTTAGCATACTTAACATTGTGAAAGATGTGTTTAGGAGACTACCATACCCCGATGGCTCAGATGGTAAAGAATCTACCCGCAATGTGGGAGACCAGGGTTCAATCCCTGGGTTGGGAAGATCCCCTGGAGGACAGCATGGCAACACACTCCTGTATTCTTGCCTAGAGAATCCCATGGACAGAGAAGCCTGGAGGGCTACAGGTCCATAGGGTCACAAAGAGTCAGACATGACTGAAGCGATTTTACTTCTTTTACTTTATACTCTTTCATATGCCTCTAAAGAGCTTTGGTTTTTGCTTTTTGCTTTCTTTTACCAGGCATTTAATTTGTCTGAACTCAGACTCCAAACTCTTTCTCCCCTCTGTGAGAGGTACTTAAAAATCTCTTTTTGTTATTTTATTCTTAGCTGAGCTAATGAGAGTCAGCTTGTACATTTGTAGTCAAAGGCTTACACACAAAATGTTGTGACTCCTCCTTTCTGGCTCTTTCTTCCTTAGGCTACTTCTTATCTGCTGTGATCATACTCCCATTCTTCAGCCAGTAAGACTGAGAGTTGCTAGTGTAAGCTTGTGGGTTTCTGTGTGCTTTAGCAGCTTCACACGGTGCTGACCAGAGTCTTCCCATAAGCAAAGAGCAGTAAAAATAGAAAACACCTGGTCTGATTCCTTTCTTCCAAGTGTCCACTCTCTTGAGTTTGGAGTACCTCTCTAGTACCTCCATGAAGTTGTTTTACAAATTTTGTCCAGAGTTTACAGTTTTCTGCAGATTTTGTCTAACAGGGAGCCACTCAGACACTACTGAAAATGTAATCTATTTCTCAAATGTTAAAAATAATTTATGTAGAAAAACATCTAGTCCCAAAACCTAGGTTGGGAGTGAGGTCATTGGGGTAGAAAAAGGAGAAGATGGAGAGAAGAATTTAGTTTTGGAATAAGCATCTGTATCTTTGTCTTTTTTGAAAAGGGGATATATGTATACGTATAGCTGATTCACTTTGCTGTATAGTAGAAAGTAACATAACATTGTAAGGCAGCTATACTCCAATAAAAAACTTTAAAGGGGGCTCAGGACCCACAGCTAGTGTATTTAAATTTTGCATCCCTAAGGCCAATTTTTCTTGCCTGTGTTTGATATTATAAATGCTTGTTGTTCATTTGTACACTAATTAATCCTTTCAATGTGGTTTTATTGAACACATATTATATATTAGAAATGTGGGAAATGCCCAAATAATAAAGATGCAACTTAATTCTTAGAAAAAAGTGAATTAAAAAACATTTAAAAAATGAATAAAGGTTTTTTGGTACTTCCATTTTTGATGAATTATATGTTTTCAGTCATGAATTTCTATCTAGACTCATGGGCTTGGTAAATGTCTCTTTGAGTAAGTAATTTGACATCTCTGAGCTCCTCCTCATTCTTGATAACAGGGTTGATCATGCCCCCAAAAGATTCTCACTCCTTAAATGTCCATTTCTCTGTTCCAACTCATTATCACATGACTCATTCAAGGGTTAGGTCTGCATTTTATTCATCTTGGAAGCTACTAATCTAGATCATTTTTGTTGTCACAGAAATGTTTGTACCACAAATAAATAGACTTACTTGTGAATGTAGGCAGTACTAAGGTAAAATTTGTACATATATTAAGCTATTTTTTCAAAGTAAGGATATTTTATTACTCTGTCTACAGACTGAAATCTACTTTATTAATACCCATGTTCCTGGGAATGGAGTGACATTAGCTTAATTTTGATGGTAATTTTGATAGTATTTAGAGTCAGCACTTCTATTTTTATGGTCTTTGTGTACTCTTTATTACTGTATAAACAAATATAGTTTTATGTTGTTATTGTTCAGTCACTAGATTGTGTCTGACTCTTAGAGAACCCGTGACCCACCAGGATCCTCTGTCCACGGGATTTTCCAGGCAAGAATACTGGAGTGGGTTGCCATTTCCTTCTCCAGGGTATCTTCTCAACTTAGGGATCAAACCCTCTTCTCCTGCATTGTAGGTGGATTCTTTACCACTGAGCCACCAGGGAATCAGCCATAATTTTATCTATACTTATTAATATTTATGTATACTTATGAATAATAGTTATACTGAAAAGTTCTGCAGAAATGCCTTGATCTAAAATCAGGTTTCTTTGCTAGGTAATAAAAATATTTTTCCTGGAGCCATTTCTAGGAAAGCATTATAATAGTCTAAAATCTGACCGTTGGCTAGTATAATAGTATAACTAATAAAAGATTTGTAATTGTAGGTCCCTCAGAGTTAAGTGACTTGTATTAATGTTGTGGGGAACATTTTCCTTGAGTGAACAAAGTTCTTTTTGTAGCTAAGATCTCAACTCTGAGAAGGCCATGCAGAGCTTGGCTTATAACAGCAGGTGATGGTAGGAACTGCATCCTTAGCTGTTGGAGGGAAGAGTTTGTTCTCAGTAAAACATCTTGTCATGGTTGTTTATTTAAATAATTTAAATCTGGTTCTGAGCCCTCACCAACCTGAATGACAGAGTGTTTAATTATTCGTCAAAACTGGGCTTTGTTCCAATTCCATTTCAGTGTGAAACAAATCCAGGTCTCATCTGTCTTTGCAAATCCTGTCCCAATCCACCCATTTTTGTAACTGTCACTTCTGGCTTTCTGATCCAGGAAGACATAGAGCAGTGCTGAGAATAAAGCACCTAGTACATGTTGTGGCAAGAGCTGAGCATTGTGGGAAATTAAAAAAGGAAAAAAAAACCAACAACAAAAAAACAGCAGGGCATAATCTTTGCTCTCAGTGAAATGCAGGAAGAATTCCAGGATCAAAAACATACAATTTACAGGCTTTTGGACATAAATGTAGTCCAAATGTAGTACTTTTAGTGTAGCTACAGCCAGTATCAAGCGGAAGCCTGTAAAAAGCAGGACTGTGGAAATTTGACAAAAAACATAATGAAAATGGCCGAAAATTCAGTTCTCAGCAGAATCCTGTCGACAGGAGAAATGCGACTTCCACAAATTCCTGAGGGGAGGAAGGGGTTCAGAGAGCCTCCCAGGCTGTCAATAAAACATGAAACCAAGTAGAGAGCAGATGAAGAAAAGTTTCTATTTTCTTTCTGACTTAGCCTTAACTTGCGGTTTATGTAAAAAAAAAGAAAAAAAAAAAAGTGGACTAATCTCTTCTTGGAGCCATTACAGAGCTGTGCGGCTATGTGCTTGCACTGACATTGTTTATTTCAGAACATCTGTGCCATAATCTTTGGTCATGCCTGTGGAATATATGAGGTCATCTCTTTGGATGTTTATATAGCTGAGAAATAATCAAAACCAATGCACCAGAGATGGATCCCCTTTCCCAGATTCGTAAGCACTTTTGCCCTTTTTGTATCACCACTCAAGTTTGCTCCACCTAGCAGCAAATGGTTGTTGTGTTAATGAGATCATCTCTCTCCAGACTTTGTCGGTGTTGTCCCTTCTCTCTCTACACTCATAGACACATACACACACACCTACACCCACACGCACAGAGTGCAAAGCATGAAAGGAAGATAAGCAATATGGAATTATAATGAGCTGAGTTCCTAGACTTGATACTGTCATCAGTTCTGGAACCTTAAGCAGATCTAGTCCCCCATCTGTCCACCAAGGTCAACTCTCTTTGTTCTCAAAATTCTTCTTCGACTTCCCATAGTGTTCAAGGCAAAGTCTACAAGATCGTTCACGTGGTGGCCTCTGCCTACCTTTCTAGAATCATCTTTCACAGTTCTACCAAAATGGACCTGTTAGTAAGCACTCTTCACTACTTACAACCTTCCACTTGGACAAACTCTTTCTCTCTACCCTCCATGTCTTTTTTACATGCCCTTTCGCCTGGCTTCCATGATAGCTCAGTTGGTAAAGAATACACCTGCAATGCAGAAGACCCTGGTTCGATATCTGCGTTGGGAAGATCTGCTGGAGAAGGGATAGGCTGCCCACTCCAGTATTCTTGGACTTCCCCCGTAGCTCAGCTGGTAAAGAATCCACCCACAATGCGGGAGACCTGGGTTTGGGAAAATCCCCTGGAGAAGGGAGAGGCTACCCACTCCAGTATCCTGGCCTGGAAAATTCCATGGACTATAGTCCATGGGGTCTCAAAAAGTTGGACACGACTGTGTGACTTTCACTTTCACTTTTCACCTGGCTGCATTCCCTTACCTTGTCTCTCCATCCTCCTTCTTCAGCACCTCAGGGATTGAACCCAGGTCTCATACATTGCAGGCACATTCTTTACCATCTGAGCCACCAGGGAAGCCCTCAGCATCTCAACCACATCTTTATAGCCATTGAGTTTTAGTTACAGTTGACTCAAAGGCAGTTCGGGGGCTAGAATGAGTACAATACTGTAGGTGAGTGATTGTGGTTCTTTTTAAATTGGGAAAGAATGATCTTAAATTGGCAGATCAGTGCATCCATATTTTTTTTTTTTCACTGCATCCATTTGACATGAGGAATTGGAAGATTTCTTCTTGGTACCTACAAATTTTGGACATCTTCAATATATTTATCTACTTCCAGTTTTTTTCCCTTTTCTTTCTTTTTCTCTTTCCTTCTTCCCTCCTTCACTTCCCCATTCCCCTCTTTCTTGATTGCTTTGGTTTTTGTTGTTCTAGTCACATATATTGAATAAACTCTATTCTCTTTCCAACTTTTGAAGTAGCAAAATCATTATATTATACATTGCTACGTATATTTAGAATTGTTTCTGGGGTTTCTGCTTTTTCTATTGATTTGCTTATCTGGTGACAGTTTCATTGTATCTTTATTGTTGTAAATAACAATTGTGTCAAAAAGTTAAAGAAAAATCACTTTGAGATTTTTGATTAGGAAAATGTTTTCTATGTTAAGTTAAGGAGAATTGATGTTTTTCTAATGTGTCTTTTCATCCAGAAACATTGTGCTTCTCCATTTATTCTTTTATGCCGCTTGGTATGGTTAAGTAACTTTTTTTTCAAATGCATTCTATATATTTCCTTTAAATTTACTGGTGTTAGGAAAATATTTCCCTCTTATATTTTAATAGCTTATGCTTTATAGGAAAATACTGCTTTTTATAACTTCATTTTGTCACTGGTTTTCTGAATTGCCACTATTTGCAGTTTTTGAAATGATTCCTGGTTTATTTTCCAGGAATCATGTCAAATCACTATCTTTGGACCTTTTTCTTCCCTGTTACACTCTGGGGACCACCTTCGTTTTTAGGAATTAGAATTTCTTTGAAGTTTTGACCTAACTCAGAAAATCCAGAGACTATATGCTTCTGGTAAGATCTGATGTCTATGTACTGACTTGAGAATGCCTGTTGCATTATTGGCTCTATTTCCTATGGACTGTGCTGTATTTCCAGAGTTCATTTTAAAACCGAGGTAAAATTTGTATCTGTCGAAATGCACAGAGATCTTCATGATACAATTCTGTGTTATAAATACTTATGCACCCACCACCCAAATCACTATATAGAACATTTCCAACACTCCAGAAACTTCTTTCATTCTCTTTCCCAAGCTTCATTTTCCCACAGGCAACCTCTTCTAATTTCTATCGCTATAGAAGAGGTGCCTGTTGTGCAACTTCCTGTCAGTGACATCAGGCGTCATCTTTTACATTTGGGTTCTTTCGTTAAACACACTGTTTTTGTCCATTTACTTTTATTAGTTGGAGGCTAATTACTTTACAATATTGTAGTGGTTTTTGCCATACATTGACATGAATCAGCCATGGATTTACATGTGTTCCCCAACTGAACCCCCCTCCCTCTTCCCTCCCCATCCCATCCCTCTGGGTCATCCCAGTGCACCAGCCCCGAGCACTTGTCTCTTGCATCCAACCTGGACTGGTGATCTGTTTCACATTTGATAATATACATTTTTCAATGCTGTTCTCTCAGATCATCCCACCCTCGCCTTCCTCCATTGAGTCCAAAAGTCTGTTCTATACATCTGTCTCTTTTTCTGTCTTGCATATAGGGTTATAGTTACATCTTCCTAAATTCCATATATATGCATTAGTATACTGTATTGGTGTTTATCTTTCTGACTTACTTCACTCTGTATAATGGGCTCCAGTTTTATCCATCTCATTAGAACTGATTCAAATGTATTCTTTTTAATGGCTGAGTAATATTCCATTGTGTATATGTACCACAGCTTTCTAATCCATTCGTCTGCTGATGGGCATCTAGGTTGCTTCCATGTCCTGGCTATTATAAACAGTGCTGCGATGAACATTGTGGTACACATGTCTCTTTCAGATCTGGTTTCCTCGGTGAAACACACTGTTTTTGAAAATCAATCACACTGCTCATTCTTCTTTATTACTGAGTAGTATACCACTTTGCAAATATACCAAGTTTGTTTATCCATTCTTCTGTGAGTGGTTATTTGGGTTGTGTTCATCTTCTTATTACTATGAATATAATTGCTATGACTCTTTCTGTAGAAGTCTTTCTATAAACATATATTTTCATGTCTTTTGAGTAAAAATCTAAGGGTGGAATTCCTGGATGATAGGGTAGGTGTGGACTTGCCAAGGGTCTCAGTGGTAAACACTGTGCCTGCCAATGCAGGAGATGTGGGGTCAGGATGATCCCCTGGAGAAGGAAATGGCAACCCACTCCAGTATTCTTGCCTGGGAAATCCCATGGACAGAGGAGCCTATAGGGCTACACAGTCATGGGGATGCAAACAGTCAGAAACAACTGAGCGACTCAACATAACACAGCACAAACATAAACTTAACTTTTCTCAGCAATTTTTACTAAAATGAAAAGTTAGGCTAATATCTACCTTCTCAGATTGGTGAAGGGATTCCATTAGACCATGCATTTTAACTTTCTGACAAAGATACCAGGCTCACTGTAGGTGCTTAGTAAATACTACTTCTATTTCCTTCCCTGTTAGAGACTGAGACGGAGTCTTTGTCTTCACCAGCCTATGAAGCATGACCTTCACATTCTGTAATGGTGTAGACCATTAGATCCTTAGGATTAATAGAAGATATATTGGATATTCTTGGATGATGGAGACCAAGATGATAATAACAGATTACATTGGTCTAATAATACTTTGACCTGGGTTTGTCTGATTCAAGTGCCTTCACTCCTAATAATAACTTCTCTTGGCTCATTTTTTAAAAGCATCTTTTCTAAATTTTTGCAATAAGCTCGTTTAAAGGAGAGGCTTTCTTCAAGGATGGGCTCTATCCTGTAATGATAGCCCAATCTTCAACAGATATAAAGACTTTGCTTCTTGAAAGAAAAGGTTTTGTATTCAACAATAGTGAGAAAAATGTAGATGTGGATGGTTTTATAAAGATTTTCTGATGTGCATCATTTTTAAATTGTTTATTGAATCTGTTACAATATTGCTTCTGTTTATGTTTTTGGTCTTTTCAGCCATGAGGCATGTGGTATCTTAGCTCCTCTACCAAGGATCAAACCCACACCCTCTGCATTGAAAGGTGGAGATATAACCACTGGACCACTGAGGAAGTCCCTAGATGTGGATGGTTTTTAAACATCCTTTTAAGGTTGATCAGTGGCTTGTGGCAGGCACAGGACACCATCACAGTAAAAAACAAACATTTGGAGAAAAAGAAAATTCCTCCAATAAGCATAGGTGATGCAGCAGGGTAAGCTTACAGCATTTGGGTGGAAATGAGAAGTAACTGACTTCCTTACGTGGATATAATCTTACCAACTTCATAATGTTATTATGATGCTTAAATAAGGTAATGCCAGCTATTGTTAGTAGTATAAAAATATAGATACTCTTTCCATGCTGATTGGCTATGGTAAGAGTTGCTTCTATAATGAATTTGATGTCATCTGTTTTTGTTATTTGATATTATCTTTTTTTTTTTTTAAAGGGGCTTCTGAGTGGCTCAGTGGTTAAAAAAAAAAAAAAAAAATCCACCTGCAATTTAGGAGACACAGGAGTCACTGGTTGTTTTCCTGGGTTGGGAAGATCCCCAGGAGGAGGGCATGGTGACCCAGTCCAATATTCTTGCCTGAAAAATCCCAACAACAGAAGAACCTGTTTTTAAAGCATTGTAGGGATATGGTGGAATTAAAGAGAGATTTGCATATGGGCTTTTCCCTTTGTGTTACACAACAAAACTTGAATCCCACACTTCCAGGCAGGGAGGAACGACTTTACCATAAAAGTTTCAATAGGTAGGAGGTGGCCTCTCGGGTTGAGAGACCACATTCTCCTGGAAAATTAAAAACAAGTGCTTATTTTTAGCTACAAAAAGGCATTCATTCTTGTGCTCAAATATGCTTTACATTACCCAGAAAAGAGTTTATTGGCCCTGGGTCTGTTGTGTAACTGAGGAAACCATTGTGTACTATAAAAACATGCTAATGTGAAAACCAGTCCTGAGAGCAACAGGCTGATTGGAGACTGTTATGGAGGGTGTGTAGAAAACTGGAGGGAGAAAAGCTGCTTAGTGTTGCAAGTTCAGCACAAAGGCATCACACATGGTTTTAACACTTGAGCAAAGGAATTCAAAATCAGAGGAATAATTGTATTAACAGTGAGTGGAATTATTCATCCTGTTTGGATGCAAATTTTTGTCTCCTGCCTGTGAGTGTCCAGGAGTCACCAGCAGATGTGTGGGTTGGCAGTGGCCTGCTGCAGGGTCAGGGGCACTAAGTGTAGAAGTACATGCATGGGACCTTTTGAAGAAGGTCACCATTATCTTCATTACCTCCACCATAGTTTGGTCTCAGGTCAACCACAGGGAGGGAACACAGCCCTGCCCATCAATAGAAAATTGGATTAAAGATTTACTGAGCATGGCCCTGCCCATCAGAACAAGACCCAGTTTCCCCTACATTCAGTCTCTCCCATCAAGAAGCTTCCATAAGAGGGTGGACAGAATGAAAATCACAATCACAGAAAATTAATCAAACTGATTACATGGACCACAGCCTTGTCTAACTCAATGACACTATGAGCCATGCCATGTAGGGCTACCCAAGACGGACAGGTCATGGTGGAGAGTTCTGACAAAAGGTGGTTCACTGAAGAAGGCAATGGCAAACCACTTCAGTATTCTTGCCTTGAGAACCCCATGAATAGTATGAAGAGACAAAAGATGTGACATTGAAAGATGAACTCCCCAGGTCAGTAGATGCCCAATATGCTACTGGAGAAGAGTGGAGAAATAACTCCAGAAAGAAAGAAGAAATGGACCCAAAGCAAAAACAACACCAAGCTGTGAATGTGACTGGTGAGGGAAGTAAAGTCCAGTGCTGTAAAGAACAATATTGCATAGGAAAGTTGAATGCCAGGTCCATGAATCAAGGTAAATTGAAAGTGGTCAAATAGGAGATGGCAAGAATAACCATTGACATTTTAGGAATCAATGAACTAAAATGGACTGGAATGGGTGAATTTAACTCAGATGACCATTATATCTACTACTGTGGGCAAGAATCCCTTAGAAGAAATGGAGTAGCCCTCATAGCCAACAAAAGAGTCCGAAATACAGTTGCTGGGTGCAATGTCAAAAATGAAAGAATGATCTCTGTTCGTTTCCAAGGCAAACCATTCAATATCACAGTAATCCAAGTCTATGCTCCAATCAGTAATGCTGAAGAAGCTGAAGTTGAACAGTTCCATGAAGACCTACATGACCTTCTAGAACGAACACCCAAAAAAGATGTCTTTTTCATCATAGGGGACTAGAATGCAAAAGTAGGAAGTCAAGAAATACCTGGAGTAACAGGCAAATTTGGCCTTGGAGTACAGAATGAAGCAGGGCAAAAGCTAATAGTTTTGCCAAGAGAATGCACTGGTCATAGCAAACACCCTTTTCCAACAACACAAGAGAAGACTCTACACATGGACATCACCGAATGGTCAGTACCAGATCAGATTGATTATATTCTTTGCAGCCAAAGATGGAGAAGCTCTATACAGTCAGCAAAAACAAGACCGGGAGCTGACTGTGGCTCAGATCATGAACTCCTTATTACCAAATTCAGACTTAAATTGAAGAAGGTAGGGAAAACCACTAGATCATTCAGGTATGACCTAAATCAAATCCCTTATGAGTATACAGTGGAAGTGAGAAATAGATTCAAGCGATTAGATCTGACAGACAGATTGCTTGAAGAACTATGGATGGAGGTTCATGATATTGTACAGGAGGCAGTGATCAAGACCATCCCCAAGAAAAAGAAAGGCAAAAAGGCAAAATGGTTGTCTGAGGAGACCTTAAAAATAGCTGAGAAAAGAAGCTAAGGGCAAAGAAAGAAAAGACATACCCATTTGAATGCAAAGTTCCAAAGAACAGCAAGGAGAGATTAGAAAGCCTTCCTTAGTGATCAATGCAAAGACATAGAGGAAAACAATACTATGGGAAAGACTAGAGATCTCCTCAAGAATATTAGAGATACCAAGGGACCATTTCATGCAAAGATGGGCACAGTAAAGGACAGAAATGGTATGGACCTAACAGAAGCAGAAGATATTAAGAAGAGGTGGCAACAATACACAGAACTATACAAAAAAGATCTTCATGACCCAGATAATCACGAGGGTGTTAACTCTCACCTAGAGCCAGACATCTTGGAATGCAAAGTCAACTGGGCCTTAGGAAGCATCACTATGAACAAAGTTAGTGGAGGTGATGGAATTCCAGTTGAGCTATTTAAAATCCTGAAAGATGATGCTGTGAAAGTGCTGCACTCAATATGCCAGCAAATTTGGAAAACTCAGCAGTTTCCACAGGACTTGAAAAGGTCAGTTTTCATTCCAATCCCGAAGAAATGCAATGCCAAGGAATGTTCAAACTACTGTACAATTGTACTCACCTCACACTCTAGTAAAGTAATGCTCAAAATTCTCCAAGCCAGGCTTCAGCAATACATGAACTGCGAACTTCCAGATGTTCAAGCTGGTTTTAGAAAGGGCAGAGGAACCAGAGATCAAATTGCCAACATCCGCTGGATCATCGAAAAAGCAAGAGAGTTCCAGAAAAACATCTATTTCTGCTTTATTGACTATGCCGAAGCCTTTGACTGTGTGGATTACAGCAAACTGTGGAAAATTCTTCAAGAGATGGGAATACCAGACCACCTGACCTGCCTCTTGAGAAATCTGTATGCAGGTCAAGAAGTAACAGAACTGGACATGGAAAGACAGACTGGTTCCAAATCGGGAAAGGAGTACGTCAAGTTTGTATATTGTCACCCTGCTTACTTAACGTATATGCAGAGTACATCATGTGAAATGCTGGATGGGCTGGATGAAGCACAAGCTGGAATCAAGATTGCCAGGAGAAATATCAGTAACCTCAGATATGCAGATGACACCACCCTTATGGCAGAAAGTGAAGAGGAACTAAAGAGCCTCTTCATGAAAGTGAAAGAGGAGAGTGAAAAAGTTGGCTTAAAACTCAACATTCAGAAAACTAAGATCATGTCATCTGGTTCCATCACTCCATGGCAAATAGATGGAGAAAAAATGGAAACAGTGAGAGGCTTTATTTTTGGGGTCTCCAAAATCACTGCAGATGGTGACTGTGGCCATGAAATTAAAAGGTGCTTGCTCCTTGGAAGAAAAACTATGATCAACCTAGATATCATATTAAAAAGCAGAGACATTACTTTGCCAACAAAAGTCTGTCTAGTCAAAGCTATGGTTTCCCAGTAGTCATGTATGGATGTGAGTGTTGGACTATGAAGAAGGCTGAGTGCCGCAGAATTGATGCTTTTGAACTGTGGTGTTGGAGAAGACTCTTGAGAGTCCCTTGGACTGCAAGGTTATCCAACCAGTCCTTCCTAAAGGAAATCAGTCATGAATATTCATTGGAAGGACTGATGTTGAAGCTGAAACTCCAATACTGTGGCCGCCTGATTGGAAGAACTGACTCATTAAAAAATACGCTGATGCTGGGCAAGATTGAAGCAGGGAGGAGAAATGGATGACAGAGGATGAGATGGTTGAATGGTATCACCGATTCGATGGACATGCTTTTGATGAATGCATGCACAGGGAAGCCTGGTGTGTTGCAATCCACGGGGTCACAAAGAGTTGGAGATGACTGAGTGACTGAAACTGAACTGAACTGAACTGTAATGGTCAAATGTCTGGGAGATCTCACATTTTTGTTTTCTGCAGATGAGATTTTCAGACTCCTAAATTGCAAGTGTGGATAAATGCTCCCAGTGATTCTTGGAGGGTGGGTAGAAACAGGCATTTTAAAAGTAGGCTTCCCAGGTGGTTCAATGGTAAAGAATCCACCTGCCAAGAAGGACACTCAGGTTTGATCCCTGGGTTGGGCAACCACTCCAGTATTCTTGCCTGGAAAATCCTATGGACAGAGGAGCCTGGTGGACTATAGTCCAGGGGGTCTCAAAAGAGTTGGACAGGACTTAGCAACTAAACAGCAATAATGACTAACGTTAAACTTCAATAAAGAAACTCAAAGGAAGACAGACTGGACTTGACTGAGCATAGACTTCTTGCTCTCCAGAATTACTAACTTGGTCTCCTTGTGCCTCTGGGTGTTATATTTGGAGCTCTTGGAAATTTTGATTTACTCTTAGTACAAGAGCATTCTTAGTAAATGTAATTATTAAAATGATTTATATTAAGATTTCTGTGAATAGTCTGGGGGCTGGAAAGTCTCAGCAGATAACCACAAATATTTTCCTCCACCTGATTTAACGGCTGACCACCTGATCTATCTAAGTTCCCTTGTGAAGATTATTCCTCTGATCTGAGATGTTATGACAAGCCTCGCCCCTCATTCAGTCAGCTCCCTCCTAGACTAGACATTGCCAGGGTCTCTCTGACTTCCTCCTTGTTTCTATGGAAAGCCTTTCTCCATGTTTCTAGGGACCAAGACCTTTTCTCATTCATTGTCATTAATTTTTTACTAACCATATGCCCTGCCACCTCTGGGCAACACACAGGCAATGCGGTAAGGAGGAAATCCAAAAAAATCTCATTAGTGGGTGGGAAAATTGGAAAGAAGGAAATAGCTGAGATAAAAGCTGAAGTTCATGGAAAGGATTTCTCCTTCCCAAGAAATGAATTGATCAGCAAAACTGAAAGCTTTGAAATGACTCATAAAACGGACAAACCTTAGGCAAATAGGATCAAGAAATATGAGATGCAAATAAGATGAAACACGAACAGAGATACAGAAAAGGTTTGAAAATTATAAGATACTATGAAAAACTCCAGTGACAAATTTGAAAACAGTGTTGAAATAGGCAATGTTTCTGGGACATAGAAAATCAGACTTGGCTCAGATTCTTACACATGCAGGGTCTAGAGTTACTAAATTTAACCCTTGTATTTCCTGTTCCAATTTTTTGGCTCTGAATCTTATGTTATCTGCAGCCCAAACTCTGCCAAACACCTGTTCAGGTGTTATAATTGATTGCTCCAATTATATCTGATTGTTCTCTTAGTTTCATTATTATAAATGGCATTGATAGAGTGAACAGAGGATGCATGCACACTTTGGGGGCACTCAGTACTTTGGCCACCTGATGCAAAGAGCTGACTCATTGGAAAAGACCCTATTTCTGGGAAAGATTGAGGGCAAGAGGAGAAGGGAGCAACAGAGACTGAGATGGTTGGATGGCATCACTGAGTCAATGGACTTGAGTTTGAACAAGTTCTGGGAGATAGTGGAGGTCAGGGAAACCTGGCATGCTGCAGTCCATGGGTTTGAAAAGCGTTGGGACACGACTGAGCAACTAAACATCAGCATTCTCTGCACTGTCCCCTTTGACTCCATGAATCCCAGCCTTTCCCGCTCCCCAAGTTCCCTGGACTGGGAACATTTTCCAGTTGTGTTCCTATTGTTTCCTCTTTCTCCACACGTCTTCCCCTGAATGCTCCAGGTTCACACAATTTCCTCTGCCTCTGTTCACTAACCTGAGTATATTCTTCCCTCCAAAATAAGAATTTCCCCAGCAGACCAACATTTCCGATTCAACCTGTACCTACAAAGAAACCTGACTGAAAGACTATACAGCAAAATGCTCAATGGGGTTTTCTCTGTGGAATGAGATTAGAGATGTTTCCTTTCTCTTTGTGTTTTTCAGTTTTCTATCTTGAGGCCATATTACACTATGAAAACTATTTTTAAATTTATTTCTTTATTGGTGTGTAGTTGAATGACAATGTTGTGTTAGTTCCTGATGTACAGCAAAACGAATCAGCTATATGCATACACATGGCCCCTCTTTTTTGGATTTCTCTCTCATTTAGGTCACCACAGAGCACCAAGGAGAGCTTCCTGTGCTATACGTTAGGTTCTCATTAGTTATCTCTTTTATACATAGTAACGTATATATGTCAACTCCAATCTCCCAATTCATCCCACATCCCCATCCCCTTTCCCCACATGGTGTACATACATTTGTTCTACACATCTGTGTTTCTGTTTTGCAAATCAGATCATCTATACCATTTTTCTAGACAATTTATTTTTTATTGACCTAGAGTTGAATTGTATATAGTTTAATGTATATACACACATTCTTCTTTCATATTCTTTTCCATTATGGTTTATCACAGGATATTGAAAATAGTTCCCTGTGCTATACAGTAGGACTTTGCCATTTATCTGTTTGTATGTAATGATTCGCCTCTGTTCATCCCAAGCTCCCTTTCTACCCTCTTCCACCTTCCTCCCCCTTGGCAACTACTAGTCCCTGATTTTGTTTCTGTTTCATAGATAGGTTCATTTGTGTCATACTTCAGATTCCACTTATAAGTGATATGTAGTATTCGTCTTTGTCTTTCTGACTTAATTCACTTAAAATGATTTATTTTTAAATTTAAATCAAGTTCTAACACCCCCTCCACTCCCCACCCCTCCTGTCCCTCTCTCTCTCACTCTCTGTCTATCTCTATTTCTCTTTACATTTTGTATGGAGAGTTTGGTCTTATACCTAAGTCATGTTATACTATACTTCTTGTTCCATGAATTCTATTTTCCTCAATAATATGTCTGAAGAACTTCCCACCTTCACACACATAGGTCTGCGACCATTTCCTTATAAGCCCTGCAGAGTCAGGATGTACTGTGGTGCATTTATTCCAGTGTTTACATTTGTTACTGGTCTTATCTGCTCCAACACTGCTGGAATGAACTTGCTTGAACTTTCACATTGGGCACCTGCAAGTGTATCTCTAAGGTCAAAACTGAGGAAGTTGCTGAGTCACAGAGAATATTCATTGCTTCATTCTAATAAGACATTGCCAACATTGGACTGTGGAGTAGCTATGAAAATTTACATTCACAAAAGTGATAAATAAAAATATTCATTTCTTTGCAACATCATCCAAATTTTATATGAGTTTGTTACTCTGATGAGTACAAAACTGCATTTCTTGGTTCTAATTGGTATCTCCTCCTTACTGGGGAAGCTGGGCATCTTGCCATGCATTCATTGGTCATTTGTATTTCATTTTTAGAAACAGGACTACCTGTTCATAACTTCTGCCCATGTTTCCACTGAGATTTTTAATTTCTTTTTGAAACAAATATCTTTGTATGTTCCAAATAATAATTTTGCTTTGTTGAAGGATACCCTTTCATAATGCATTCAGACAGGAACCACAGATGGTTTACTTTCCACATCCAAATAAAGTGGTCTTAGATCTTGTATGAGTGGGATGTCCTTCCAGTCATGATTCCTTTGGGAAGAGGAGCTCCCCAATCCTCCTAAGGCTGCCAGTGGAACAATATATTGTCTTGTCTCTCAGATGCTAGCACCCTGTCATGTGATGCTTGGCCCAAGGCAACGAAACAGAAGGGCCAACCCATTCAGCTCTTCTCTGCTATCCCAGACAAGCATCCAGATGAACGCCTTAGATCACCTGCCTGTCTACACCTCTGCTGTCTGCTCTCTGGGCTGGCAGCACCTCCAAAGCAGCTCCATCTTTTCAACCATCCTCCCTGCACACACTTGAGCCTATGATTTCCATTTCCTATTGGATCCCATATTCTTTTCTCCTTTCAGGAATCTTTAGAGTTTCTCTCTCTCTCTTTTTTATTTCATTTCATTTCATTTTTGATTTGTTGATATTTAAACAGGGAGGGCTTCCCCAATGGCTCAGTGGTAAAGAATCTACCTGCAATGCAGGAGCTACAGGAGAAACGGATTCAATCCCTGAGCCAGGAAGATCCCCTGGAGAAGGAAGGGGCAACCCACTCCAGTATTCTTGCCTGGAGAATTCCCACGGACAGAGGAGACTGGCGGGCTACAGTCCATGGGGTCGCAAAGATTCAGACATGACTAAAGCAACTGAACACGCACCCGTGGAAATAGAACTATATAAATGGATTTGAGAGATGGAATAGCAAGCTCAAAGGCCTTGAGGTGGTGTCATGCTGACCTTATTTATTTATTTATTTTTAACTTTGTGAGGTCTGATTGGTGGCTCAGATGGTAAAGAATCCACCTGCAATGCAGGAGACCTGGGTTCAATCCCTGGGTTGGGAAGATCCCCTGGAGAAGGGCATGGCAATTCACTCTAGTATTTTTTCCTGGAGAATCCCCATGGACAGAGGAGCCTTGTGGGCTGCAGTCCATAGGGTTGCAAAGAGTTGGACATGACTGAGAAATTAAGCACAGCACACGTCTGATTGGCAGCCTCATCCTGTTTTCCAGTGTTTGCATGTATTTCTTCTGTAGTTACTAGGTATATTGGATGTTGCATGTGTGTTTATTCTGACAGCCATCTTGCACTGCAAGTGTTTTGTGATTTTAAAATGTCACTAAAAAAGAGAAAGCTCAAGCAAGCACACTAATGTGAAAATCTTCCTACTATGTCTTAAAAATAAAGTTATATCATTTTAAAAATATTTTTTACTCAGCTACAGCACTGCTCTTGGCCCTTTACTGGGTGTCGAGGTCAGAGGAGTGACTAGAACCCAGCTCTCAATCTAAGAAAATGCAGAGTGGAAGGAAGAAGAGGAAGAGGCATGGATCAGCTTCACATGCTTCAAATATATTACATCAGGGGTATTACCCAGAAGAAGGTTCTGCCAAAAGCTCTTGCCTAATTAGTAATTATAATCAGGCCTCTTCCACAATAATAACTAGACTATACATTATAATGAGCAAATTCATATTCATCAGCCCATTTATTCTGCAAAACAGCCCTGTAAGGTAAGAGCTATTTTTGTCCCACTCTGCATATGGGAACTATTTTAATACTCTGAGCAGACAGTATTTATCCTTCCCTTGCACTATATGCCACAAGAGAAGGACAATTGGTTGACATTTTGCTATGGCTTCTATGGGGAAGTTTGGGGCCCTGAACAACTGGGAAAACCAACCCTCCTCCTAAACCTATTGATAAGAACTAAGGCCCACACTTTGTCAATTACATCATTGCTCTCCTAAGTATTTCCTATGTGTTAAATTGTTAAATCCTCACCATATCCTATGAGGGAAGTGCTATTATGACTGCTCATTTTCCTAAGGCACAGAATAGGTAAGTAACTCACCAAAGATAACACAGCTTGTTAGTTTTTAAATTTAGTTTTAAAGTGTCTGGTTAGTTTTTAAATTTATTTTATTGAAGTGTAGTTGATTTACAATGTTGGGTTAATTTCTGCTGTATAGCGAAGTGATTCAGATATATTTTTAATTTTATTTTAAAATTATTTTCGCTTTTTATTTTTATTGGAGTATAGTTGATTAACAATGTTGTGTTAGTTTCAGGTGTACAACAAAGTGATTCAGTTTTACACATACATGTATCTGACTTAGGAAGTGACAGGTTTTGAACCCAGGCAGTCTTTCAGAGTTTACACTCCAAACCACAGGTAGGCAAACTACAGCTGTTTTTGTTCAGTCTTGAAGCTAAGGGTGGCTTGTGCCATGTTCAAGGTGTTTAAAAACAAAGACAAGGAACAACAACATGTGACCAAGCTTAAATGGCCCATAAAGCCTAAAATATTAAATCTCTGGCCCTTTACAGAAAAATGTTACAGATCTCTGCTGTGAACCAGAGAGTGCTGATTTAACCCTGAGCCAAATTCTTTTCGTTATTAAATTTTTATTGGAATATGATTGCTTAAAATGTTGTGTTAGTTTCTGTTGTACAGCAAAGTGAATCAGCTATACTTATATATTCACTCCCTTTAGGATTTCCTTCCTGTTTATACCAACTTCTCTGATAGCTCTTGATCCAAAGCTCATCCCAGAAGCATGTTTGATTGTGATCAGGCTTCTCTGGTGGCTCAAATGGTAAAGAATCTGCCCACAATGCAGGATACCTGGGTTTGATCCCTGGGTCAAGAATATCCCCTGGAGGAAGGCATGCAACCCACTCCAGTATTCTTGCCTGGAGAATTCCATGAACAGAGGAGCCTGGTGGGCTACAGTCCATAGGGTTACAAAGAGTTGGACATGACTAAGCAACTAACACTTTCATAGCAGCAGAGTATGAAGAACATTACTGAATTTAAATACCAGGAAGAGGGATGCATGAGACAAGTGCTCGGGCCTGGTGCACTGGGAAGACCCAGAGGAATCGGGTGGAGAGGGAGGTGGGAGGGGGGATCGGGATGGGGAATATATGTAACTCCATGGCTGATTCATGTCAATGTATGACAAAACCCACTGCAATGTTGTGAAGTAATTAGCCGCCAACTAATAAAAATAAATGAAAAAAAAAAAAAAAACCAGGAAGAAACAACACTCGAATATAGAACATTGGTTTGGCTCTTCAAGTTCTCTTTTTGGCTGTACCAACTTATGTTCCCATCAACAGTGTAAGAGGGTTCCTTTTCCTCCACACTCTCTCCAGCATTTATTATTTGTACATTTTTTTGATGATGGCCATTCTGACTGGCATGAGGTGATACTGCACTGTAATTTTTACTCTCTAATTAGCGATGTTGAGCATTTTTTAAAATGTGCTCATTGGCCATCTTTATGCCTTCTTTGGAGAAATGTCTGTTTATATCTTCTGCCTAGCTTTTGATTGGGTTGTTTGTTTTGTTTTGATATGCACAGGGAACTATACTCAGTATTTTGTAATAAGCTATAAGGGAAACAAATCTGAAAAAGATACATAACTGAGTCACTGTGTTGTACATCTGAAACTAATACAACATTGTAAATAAATTATACTTCAATTTTTTAAAAAAATAATCATTTATATTGACTTTTTAAAAAAGAAGTCATGCCATTCCAGGGAGGCTAGAGCAGTTTTATTCACAGTGAAGAGGCCACACTCTCCATAAAGTTCAATTAAGGCTTGTATTCAAAATTTTGTGTGTGATGTGTTGACATATACAATTCTGTTGTGTGTGTGCTTAGTCATGCCCAACTCTTTGCAACCCCACAGACTGTAGCCTGCCAGCCTCCCCTGTCCATAGAATTTTCCAGGCAAGAGTACTGGAGCAGGTTGCCATTTCCCATTCCAGGAGATCTTCCTGACCCAAGGATCAAACTCATGTTTTCTGTGTCTACTGATTGTTTACCACTGAGCCACCTGGGAAGCCATAATTCCAATGATAGAGTTATGTTTAATGAGACATATTTACTGTGTGAATATATATAATTTTGAAAGTATGAGCGTATATAGGGTGCATATTAAATATGTGTGTCCAGGCACTTCCCTAGCAGTCCAGTAGTTAGGACTGCACATTTCCACCACAATGGGCCCAGGTTCGACCCCTGGTCAGGGAACTAAGATCACATATACTGCACAGTATGGCAAAAAAGTAAATAAATAAAAAATGTGTTCACATAAAGTGTGTCATTTGTGCATATACATATATATATATATATACTATTTTGCATGTGCACATTTTTCTCAAAGTTGGACTCTGGAGCATTGTCAGAAGGATAAACTATAAATGCTTGAGTTGTCTGTAGGAAACCTGGAAAATGTAATCATCTAGCAAAGGTACATCATGCCCAGTGCCTCATAAAATTAGGGCTGCTAGCACATTTTATTTTCAGGATTTCTCTAATCATATGCAGTTCTTCTATAATTAACTGTGTTCGGTTTTTGAATGAGTAGAGAAAGTATTTGCTGAGGGCAAAGACTCGATAAGATGCACACAAATGTGTGTGCCTCTCTGACATGTGCTGATCTTAAAATCAGCAGCTATTTCTGTATACATCCCATATAGCAAGTCTGTGCAGGAACCAAGTGACACGCCTACTCATTGTCTGTCAATTACCTTGTAGGACATGTATTATTAATGGCAGTCATTGCTTTCTGACCTCCTTGCAGTGATCCATTTCTATCCATTAAGACATTACATTATCCACTTTAGCAAAACATGAATCATAAATGAAATATTGATTTAAAAAATCACAAACTGCTTTGCATTTAAAAAAACACAATTCCTATAAAGCAAAACTTCTGCTAAACTGAAATAACAATGTAGACAATTTAAAAGGCACAATACTGTTCTAGGACTTCATAGTGATCCAAAAACATGTTCATGTGTCATTTCTTTTTATGATCACTTTATTTTTAAGATCTTAAAATTATTTATTCTTCAAAGTTGTCATTACTTTATTGCACATGTTTGTAGATATTTGTGTCTTTTATTAAAGTAAAGAAGACTATATTTTAAAAACCACAAATCTGTTTTCTGGATGCTCAGTGGGAGAAATTAGGTCTCAGTTTCAGAAGCAACAGTGAAGACAGTTCATCAGGAGGATGATTCTAGGGTAAGGTGTTATTATCAAATGTGTAGTAGCTTTCAATATTGTTAATATTCTTGCAGAAGAAAGAAATTTGATCTTTGGTGACAAGCGAGATGCTGGATATTTATGGAAGTATAAACTTGTCTTTCTAATTGGGATAATGTGAGACAAGTGGTTAAATTCATCATGAAATACGATTGACTCTTTTGAATAAGACTTCACCCTCATCACTGGAGAAGAATTATGGTTTATGCAGAAGTGGTTAGTTCTGTCTTCATAAAAATAACATGTAGTGCTGAGAAGCTGCATCTCTGAATTGAACATTAGAGCAAAAGGATGCTAATGGCAAGGATGGGATGATGAATTCTGGCCATGTTCTGACTTCACTTTTAAAGCGTGGAGAGACCCTTAAGCAGATAGAGTAGAGGTGGTTCCCTCAAGCTCAGACTCTCTTATTGGGCAAACAGATCTACAGCGGGTATCTCTATCTGTGTCTCTGTCTACACAACACCGCACAGAAAAGATGCACATCAGACAGTACAGGAGCTCACTCACCTGCTAAGACACCCGGGTGAGTGGATCCTCAGTACAGATGCTGATACACTCACTACCAAAGTCTTGCAAGCGTGAGGGAGATGAATAGTTTGACCCATGGGCCACAGTCCAGTGAGGACTTCTGCATTGTGGTCTATCACTGGCACTCATTTCCTAAGCGTCTGACTTCCCAGAGAAGAGGCAAACCTGAGATTTGAATATTCATCACTTGATGAGAAATGCTCTGGGTGGGTTGTGCAAGGCACAAAGGAGAAAGTAATACTTGATATTTTAAGGTCTTCTCTGGCTTAAAATTCTGACAGTGCTCTTTTCTTGGTCAAGTATACCCCATTAGGAAATATCATTGTGGGTAGATAACGAGAAGGAAGACGACATCACCGTAATGCCTGAGTAAGAGACCAAAGAGGGGAAAGAAACAGGAAGAAGAGAGGAGAGAAGAATAGGATGGGGATGGAGGAGAGAGAAGGGGAGAAAGAGAGGGAGGAGGAGAGGGAGAGAGCCCTTGGGGGATGAGTACAGAGAGTTCAACCGAAGGATGTGAGCAGCATCATGCATGTGGAATTGACTGACTGGGATGCAGAGAAATAATCGTGGGTTTGAGGTTCAGTGGATTGGGAGCAGATTTTAGCTAGTCCTTGACCACATGCCAGAGGATGTAAGATTGAGGGTAATCTGCCACCTTTACCCCTAGAGCCCTTACTCTGCAGAAGGACCAATGGCGGGACCAAGGATTGGAATTTTCCTGAGGGCTGAAACTCAATGGGAGGGTCTGAGGGATGACACTGTTCTTGCAGAAGCCTGGGGGTTGGGGTGGTGGTAGTTAGGTGTGGCTGATGTTTTTCCTGGTAAAGAAGCCCATGGGGAATTTGTTAGCTCAAGTATATTTCAAAGTGGTGAATCAACAGTCAGGACCCAAGTGTTCCTGTGAACTTCTCTAGGAACCAAAGTTCAATTATAAGAACAATGTATTTCAGAATGCGGGTGGTGGTTTCCAGAAACATCAATCAAAAATGGAAATTAGAAACTTTGAGATGGAAAACCATCTATATTTCATGTCTTTTAACCCGAACTTTTATTAGGGTTTGAATTTCCTCCTTGAAATACCCGAGGCCAGGAGTTTCATTATACCTCACAAGTAGTCCATCCCATCCCTAGATAGTTCAAAGAGATGAATTGATTTTATTCTTGCTATCCTCCTGCTCTCATGTGAAAGGGAAAGTGTTAGTCACTCAGTCCTGTCCAAATCTTTGTGACCCCATGCACTGTAGTTCGCCAGGCTCCTCCGTCCATAGAATTCTCCAGACAAGAATACTGGAGTGGGTAGCCATTCCCTCTTCCAGGGGATCTCCCTTACCCAGGGATGGAACCCAGGTCTCCTTGCTCTCTGGAGGTGCACAAAATAAATGTAGGACTTTTTCACCTTGAGAGACACCTCAGTATTTGATAACTGTGATCATGTCTTCATTACATTTCTTTCTTTCCTACCCCAGGCTTCTCATTGCCTTTAGATGTTCATCTTGCCATTGAGTTACACATTATATTATTTATCCAACAATTAATTTACATAAATAACATAATCACATATTTTACATAAGTTTTGTCAACTAAAAAAGATGTACAACTTGAGAGTTGCGAGTTAAGTTTTATTTGAGGCAAAATGAGGACTGCAGCCTGGGAGGCAGCATCACAGATAGCTCTGAGAGACTGCTCCAAAGCGGTCATGGGGGAGGTCAATACATACGGTTTTGGTGAAGGGGGAGTCAATACCATGAAGCACTCAGTTTACAAAAGGTTTTTTGTTATTCATGAGGATCTGATGTCACCATGAAGGGATTTAGTGCTTCTCTAGATATGAGAAGATACAAGGATTGAGATAAAATCATTCCTAAAAACATCCAACTATCTAAAGACCTGTCCCACCAGATTCCTTGGAGCACAGAGTGCCTCAGTTTACCCTAAACTCTCTCAAGGGTTGTTGAAGGTCAATAGCTATAGCAGCATGGGGTTCAATTTCCATAGAGGCAGATGGCAAATGTCTTTGTTGTTCAGTTGTTGGCAATGCTCTTGGTAAGTGCCAGTTTGTAGTTGATAGTTTAAACAATAGAGGCCAAATCCAGAATAAAATGCTAAAATCCCTCTTCATTACCCTTCACCCCACCACTTCCTATGTTTCTCTTCAGAATGAAACACTTGTTTTAACAGTTTGATGTAGCTCTTTCCAGCTTTCCCCCCCATACATTTACATTCTATATGTGTATGTACACAGAATGTTGCAGTTTGTACTTGTTTTTATTTAATGGAATTATATTACAGGTTTTATAGATCTCCATTGATTTATATACTTCCATTGAGCACTAGTTTTAGAGATGATAGTATAGCATAACTTACAGACATAGCTCATTCTATTTAATGGCTGCAAAAGTATCCCATAGTATGACTGTATCATAATTTATTGAACATTCCTTTATGGATAGCCCTTTAAGTGCTTTTCAGTTTTTCACTGTTACAACCAAGGCTGAAATAAATATCTTTGTTCATGTATCTTTGTACATATGTTCAGATATTTCTTACAAGATAGATTCCTAGCAGTAGAATTGCTTGTTAGAATGATAAACGTTTTATAGAGTCTGTTTTAGCAGCCTCCTATTATTTCTATAGTCTTGGTGCTAATTTGCAAACCTATAAAGAACAGAAACAATCATCCATTTTCACATGACCACATATCTTGGTCTAAGATGACTGACACAGAAAATGGTAGTAGGAACTATCAGTACAAGAGAACATAGTTTATATGGCATAGGCTTCAGGGCCAGATGGTGGTGAGTTCTATGTTGAGCCTGAAGAGATGGTAACCTACATTATGCAGTAGTGAAGCAAGTGGTCAAGCTACTTCCCTGATAACTTGGAAAGCAGGTAATATATCGAATGAACTGAGGGCTTTAGGCAAGGATGTTGGGAGCAGAATGCTAGTAGCAAGCCTTGGTGTTACTGACTCAAGGCGACAAAATGCTAGAGTAAAGAGATGAACTCATAAAACGACTGCTGCCTTAAAGGGACTAGAGCCTAAAAACTCCAAGATTGCAAACTGAAAGGTACAAACAGATCTTTTTCATTTTCAGTTATTTGAACAATGAAGACCATTAACATGTAGTCTTGTCCAAAAGCAAGGCACGCACTCAGCACCCTGAGGCAAGGCATTAAGAAGAACCCAGTATCCTATGTGCAACATTTCTATAAAAATGCACAAACTGAATGCACTGTGACTAAACAGACAAACCCAAACTGATACATATTCAACAAAACAACTGACTCATACTCTTCAAAAATAATAATGGCATTAAAGACAAAGAAAGGACACAAAAGACACATGACAATTAAATGCTGTCTGTGATCCTGGACTAGACAAATAACATCATTGGAATAATTGGATAAACTTGAACATGGAGGATATATAAGAATAGTACATCAATGTTAAATTATCAGAATTTGACTATTATACCATGGTTATGTAAAAGTATATCTTCATTACACAGTGAAATACTTGAGTACAGTAACATCAAAGCAACTTCCTCTTGGATGGTTCAGCAATAATGATGTGTGTGTGTGTCTAAAGCTAGCAAGCAAGGAATATCTAAAGAGAGAGAGAATGTGAATGTGACAAAATATTAATAATTCGTGAATCTAAGAGAAGGATATTGGGGATTTCTTATACTATTCTTACTACCTTTGTATAAATTTGAAATTTTTGAAAAAAAACAAAACAAAACAAAAAAACTAAACCTTGGAACAAGGTCACAAAATCTTAGACCTGCTACCTTTCATTCAAAAATCTCTGAATAAAATAGCACTTGAGAACTCATTATATTGGAAGTGACAAGGAAGTGAGAATAAGGGTGTGGTTCTTCCACACTTAAGATGTTCATGTACAGAAATAATTTGGGTTGTCACTATCGGCATATGGAGCTGAGTGAAATCAAACAGATAAAAGCCAACTAACTTTTTGATGAGTCCTACTGTCATAGAAATGCCAGCGTTGACTGAGAGAATCTGATGGATCAAAGTTCAGAACCGTCTTTTTCCCAACCCTCCAGGAACAAGAAATAGGCAGAGAAAGATGCTCAGCCTCTTAAAAGGGTTTATTCCTCAACGCTCTTTTCAGATGTGGTCAAGGAGAATATTGGAGCATGGACTTCCTGGAGCATGGAGTTAAAGAAAGCAATGAACCTGGACCCAAACAAGTATGGAACCCTTGCAATAGTTGTACAATTTGACTTCAGAATGGCCACGGAAAACTAATTGCTATGAGCCTCCATCTTTCTGAATGTGGATGTTCATGGTGGTTATTCAGTTCTGGTCTCACTACTGTTTGCTGAGTTTGGGATGTATAATGTATCCTTTTGCTTCACAGGACTCTTGGCCAATAGAAAGCGTGAGAGGAAAAAAATAACATGCGATTCTGAAATTTGAGCTTAATATAGTGATTTCCAGGCAGTTGGGGGTTGTTTCTCTTGGGAAAGGGGTGATGAGGAGATTCTGTATAAGAAGAGGGCTGATGAGTCTGTTGGATTACATAATCTTAAAAATATTCATAGAGCCTTTTAATAAAATTAGACATCTAGCCTATTGATGCTGGGCTTGGCCATTTGCTTTCCTTTGGTAAGCTAAGTATGAGCAAAAGTGATGTGTGCTATTTCTGAATGAAAATTTTAACAGTCACATCCACTTTTGACAATCTCTCTTTTCCTTCTTGCAGGATACCAAAATTTCCCAGGTGGAAGTTGCTCTGTCAGTCTGAGCGAAGTATATAAAGATGATATGGGAGATTTCCCTGGTGGTCTAGTGGCTAAGACTCAATGCTTCCAATACAGGAGGCCTGGGTTCCATCCCCAGTCAGGGAACTAGAGCCTGCATGCTGCAACTAAGACCTGGTGTAGTTAAATAAATAAATAAATATTTTTAACAAACAATATTAAGGGATGGCCTTTAGCCAAATCATGACAGACATGTAATTTAAGAAAGAAATAAACTTTGAAGACTATAAAATAAATATTTTGAGGTTGATTTCTTTTTTAATCACAAACTAACTTAGCCTAGGTTGACTGACACTGGAATGATAACAATTGAAGTGTTTAAATATCCTCAAATTATGAGTTTACATATAAAATTTATACTTCATTGTTCACAGTATATTCTTAAGGATAACCATTAAAAATAGAAGTAATATATGTAACATCTAGTGAGAAGAATAAAAAATAAAGTTTCAATCAAATTTTTTAAAGGTCAGGACAAAAAGGAAAAAATCATAAAATAAAAATAAGAGAAATAAGAGCAACAACATGGTAGAAAATGTACAAATATATCAATAATGCAAAATATCATATTGTGAAAAATATAGTGAAACAAATCACCATTTAAAAGACAAACACTGTCATATCATATCAAATTAAATAAAATTCAACTAAAACCTGTTTGCAGTCAACACACCTAAAAGATACAGAAAATCTGAAAGTCAAAGGACAAAATTTGTAGATCATACAACAATAAACCAAAAGAAACGTGTGGTAATTGCATGTTAATGCAGACATTATTCAAACAAAATAGACTTTAGAACAAAAAGCATTACTGGGGGAGAGAGTTTATATACATGGTGATAACATTTTTAATTAACGAGAGGACACAACATTCCTTAACAGGATGTACCTTATAATGTAGCTTCAAAAATAGAAAGCAAAGATTCATAAAAGGACTGGAAGAATTTGACAAACTCTCCATATTGGTGAGCTATTTAAACATACTTCCTTTGGGATTTCCCTGGTAGTCCAGTGGTTAAGACTTCACTTTCCAATGCAGGGGTCTGAAGTTTTGATTCCTTGCTAAGGAGCTAAGAATCCACTTACCTCACGGCCAAAAAACCAAAACATCAAATAATATTGCAATAAATTCAACAAAGAATTTAAAAATGGATCATATTTTTAAAAATCTTTTAAAACACATTTTTTGATTGCTTACAGAATCAAAAGAGAAATAAAATTATTTTAAAATATAAAATAAATGTTTTTTCAAGCAATGAGAATGTTTACAAAAATTGATCACACGTTAGGTATAAAGCATGTTTCAGCAAAATACGAAGGACTGGTATCATACAGATAATGCCCTCTTTTTTTTGTTTTTTAAATCCACACCTTTATTTATTTACTTTTCAGTAAGTTTAAGTCTTTGAGAGGTACAGTTGCACAAAGATTCTGTGTCCAACGGCTTTAGCAAGAAAATTCCTTTGGAATTGGGCATGAGCCATGACACTTTCCATGATTGTGTTATTAATACTTTTTCCCAGATTGCTCTGGGTTTGTTCAGTTTTCCACTGGGAGTTGCTGTGTTGTTCTTTGCTTTGTACACATAAGTACGTCTCTTGTCTAGATAGGATTCAGTTTCATCTTGAGCATGAACATCTTCAATTAAAAAAAAAACAAACAAAACTGTGTGCCCTCTTGGTCCAGAGACCCTGTTGAGAACCAGCAACAATGGCCTTGAACCACCGCCTTCCAGACATCCTTCTTGTTTTAGAAGTCCTGTTCCCAACAGGGGTCCACAGGCACCAATGTGCTTTTCAGAGCCAGGTAATGCCATTTTGATACAATACATTTTAGAAATCAATACTAAAAAAAAAGAAATTTTCATATGTTTAGAAGTTTAAAGCACACTTTTGAAGCATTTTCAAGTCATGGAAGAAATAAAAGTGGAATTAAAAAAAAGCCTAGAACTGAATGACAATTAAAATACTGTGTATCAAACAGGAGGAATAGAGTAACTGCTATGTTTGAGGCAAATTTACAAGCTAAAATACCATGTTTTGAAAAGAAGGGAGAATAAAAAGTAACAAAATATGAGTTTATGAAATTAGAGCAAAACAACTGATAATGGATATCAATTAAGTAAAAAGGATCATCAAAGCCAAAAATTGCTTCATTGAGAAATCTAATAAAATTGACATAATCTCTGGCAATAATGACTAAGAAAACAGAGGAAAGATACTAAGAAACAATATTAGAAATAAAAAGGTAATTCAAAAGACAAGACAAAATGAAGTTTATGTCAATAAATTTGAAATTTGGGTAAAATGTGTATATTCTTAAAAAATAGCTTATGAAAACTGAAACCAGGAAAAAATAGAAAGACTGGTAATTCCCAATATACTACACAGGCAGATAATGGTAGTTATCTCACCACAGAGAATGTTTTCCAAGGTGTTTTCCAAGCAAATGTGAACTTTTCAAGCAAAGTTCATTAGACTTTATACAAACTATTCTAGAGAACTGACAAAGAGGAAATAGTCCCAATTCATTCTATGAGGCTGGTGTAATATTGAACTGTAACATTTTTTAAAAGCCTAATATTAGAAAGAAATATGGCCTGCCCTCCATACGTGCAGGTTCTGCATCTCTGGACTGTTGTTATTGCTTAGTCGTTCAGTCAGGCCTGACTCTTTGCCACTCTGTGGACTGTAGCCCACCAGGCTCCTCTGTTCATGGGGTTTCCCAGGCAAGAAATCCACTGGAATGACCTGCCATCTCCTTCTCTAGGGGATCTTCCCGACCCAGGGATTGAATCCATGTCTCCTGAATTGGCAGGCAGGGTCTTAGCCCCTGTGCCACATGGGAAGCCCTATATCTCTGCACAGAGGGGGCTAGACTGAACTGCATTATTTTATATAAGCATCTTGAACATTTGCAGATTTTAGTATCAATGGGGGTCCTGGAACCAGTATCCCCACAGATACTGAAGGGCAATTGTATTATAGGCCCATTTCACACATAAATATAGATGAAAAAATTCTAAAAAAATACCAGCAAATTGAATTCAGCAGCATTTAAAAAAGATCTAATGAGGGAGTTGGGGTTATTCCAGGGTTTAAGTGGTTTCACATGGGGAAATCTATATGTGGAACAAATGCAGAAGGAATGACAATTAGAAAATTACAATTGTGTAACTCTTAATAAAGTAATGGAACTCAGCAGTGATCATCAACAGATACTACAGGTGAAAGATTGATGGGACGTGTATAATGGAAGGACCATCCTAACTCCACTGATCAATACTGCCTTGACTTAAAGCGAGACAACAGGATGTGATAGGAGATTCACCATATCACCTGGAAGTATTCTTAACAAAACTGAGCCTGAGCCTAGAACCTTCTATGTTAACTATCAGTTTATAGGAATAGAGGAGAACAAGTTAAAAGACAATACAAAGAAGCAAGTAGCCAAATCTCTTACCTAATTTCTACAAGGCAGTGACATAAAGAAAAGAAAGAACAATTTTTACGGATTTTTTTTTTTTATAAAAGCAATGAAATGAAACAAAAATGTCATTCAGGTGCACCCCACACATATTCACACTGGAGTGTGTTGATGTATGGACTAATCTTGAGGAATTATCTAAAATTAATGTAAAAAGACTTCAAAAAACACATTTACCTAGCCTTATAGAGATTTAGAGTGCCTGCCTGAGCTTCCCTGATGGCTCAGCGGTAAAGAATCTGCCTGCAATGCAGGAGACACAGGAGATGCAGGTTTGATCCCTAGGTCTGGAAGATCTCTTGGAGGAGGTAATGGCAACCCACTCCGGTATTCTTGCCAGAAAAATCCCATGGACAGAGGAGCCTGGCTGGCTATAGTCCATGGGGTGGCAGAGTCAGATTCAACTGAAGTGACTAAATACTCACAAACACATAGGGATTTAGATTAAAACACTTATGCATATTCCTAGCAAGATACATTTACACATTACCATATAGGTTAAATTATGGATTTTTTTCAATAACATTTAGTGCATAGATCTATATCTTATCCTCAAAGAGTTAGAAATAGAGAAATTGGCAGGTGACACTTGTATAATTGCACACAGACACTGATATATTTGCATATTCTTAGTGATGACAGATACTATGCACATACATACTCAAGTGTATTTAAAATTACAGACCTAGTACAAATAAATTTACATCATCCTGCTTGACTAGATGTACAGATACACTTGAATAATATTAAACAAGTTCCAGATCAGCCACGCACACAAATATATATATATATATACATATATATATATATATATATATATATCTTTGTTGTTGCTCAGTCGCTCAGTTGTGTCTGACTCTTTGCCACCCAATGGACTACAGCACACCAGGCCTCCCTTGTCCTCACCATCTCCTGAAGTCTGTCCAAGTTCATGTCCATTGAGTCGGTGATGCCATCCTGCCATCTCATCCTCTGACGCCCTGTTCTCCTTTTGCCCTCAATCTTTCCCAGCATCAGGGACTTTTCCAATGAGTCAGTTGTTCACATCAGGTGACCAAAATACTGGAGTTTCAGCTTTAGCATCAGTCTTTGCAAAGAATATTCAGGGTTCATTTCCCTTACGATTGAGTCGTTTGACCTCTTTGCTGTCCAACACCATCATATATACATATATATATATATATATGTATATATATATATCTTACATAGTGTCAAATATGTGTTTTTTTACAAAATCCCATACAGATATATGGGGAGCTCTGTTTACATAATTCTATACTGATAGTGACACACATTTATAAGTTTCCATATAGAAAGAGAAGTTAGTGCTCTAAATAACATCAATACCATACTAAGCTAGGTTGTTAATTCTAAACATATAAAGTTATAGATACTAATTGATATGTGTAACATTTGAAGATATATTTATGTGGGCTAAAGAGATAAAATTACTGGCATGGCAACATTCTGTAATACTAAACAGACACCCATACGTTTATAGAACACTATATAGAGACTATTCATGTATTAGCATTCTATATGTCAAGCCAAATAAATTGGAATAGATACCATTGTATAATCTGATATGGAATCAGAGGAAAAAAGTTTGTATCATCCTCTAGAGCCATGGGTATATTTCCATAATTTTAAGAAAATGCCCTTTTCAATAATTCATTTTGTAAATAATCACTTTGCATAATCCCTTCTGAAGATACAGATATACTGACATAATCCATTACAGGAGCAGACTTCTGTGTAAATGTCTACATATCCCTATATAGATAGATGTATATAGTGGTGATGGTCATTTAGTCGCTAAGTTGTGTCCAACTCCTGAGACTCCATGGACTATAGCCTGCCAGTCTCCTCTGTCCTTGCGATTTCCCAGGCAAGAATACTAGAGTGGACTGCCATTTCCTTCTCCAGGGTATCTTCATAACCCAGCAATCGAATCCGTGTCTCCTGCATTGGCAGACAGATTCTTTACCACTGAGCCACCTGGGAAGTCCATAGATGCATATTTATTTACACAAATCCATACAAGGATTTCTGCACAGATACATTTACAAACTAGTAAATATTAAAAATATAGAGAGATGCATTTCATAATTGTATAAGGCAAAACATAGATACATTAATATGTGTATTTGCATATATATATTTCTACACACATTAGATTTATGTACTTACATACTTAAGCATGATTTTAAACATATGTGGAATAAAAATCCAATTCTGGTACAGATTTTTAAAAGTCTGATGAATAATCCCATACAGTCAGAAAATCTATTTTCATAATCCTAGGCACCTATAGAAATATAACATCCTATATATAATTATGTATAAAATGATTGTAATCACATCCAGATCTAGCTTTGAGTCCAATTTTACACCTTTAATTGCATTCCTATTCAGGTCCACAACCTCACACAGATGTATATCTTCAACTTCATTCAATCTATAGCCATGACCAAAATCAACCCTAATCTGAGCTCCTGCCCAACATTATATGCCATTCTGATCTCAAGTCCATGCACACACTTGTGTACATATACACCCAATTATACCCATAATCTGATCATTTCCCATTGTTGTTGTTCTTCAGTCACTAAGTCATGTCCAACTCATTGCAACCCCATGAACTGTAACCCACCAGACTCCTCTGTCCATGGGATTTTCCAGGCAAGAATACTACAGTGGGTTGCCATTTTCTTCTCCAGGAGGGCTTCCTGACCAAGGAATCGAACCCACGTCTCCTGAATTGGCAGACAGATTCTCTATTGTCTCAGTCACATGGGAAGCCCCATTTACCATGACTCCTGTTTAAATTGACATCTTCATAATCTTAGATGTAATTGTTGTTGTTTAGTTGCTAAGAAATCACATCTGACTCTTTGTGACCCCATGGACTGCAGCATGCTAGGCTTCCCTGTCCTTCACTATCTCCTGGAGTTGGTGCAAACTTATGTCCATTGAGTCGATTATGCCATCTGACCATCTTATCCTCTGTCACCCCCTCTCCTCTTGCACTCAGTCTTTCCCAGCATAATTGGGCTTTCTGGATGGCTCAGTGGTAAATAATCTCCACAATGCAGGAGATATGGGTTCTATCCCTGGGATCAGGAAGATCACCTGGAGAAAGGAATGGCTACCCACTCTAGTATTCTTGCCTGAGAAATCCCGTGGACGGAGGAGTCTGGTGGGCTACGTCCATTGGGTCACAGAGTCAGACATGACTGAGTGGTTAATGCTTTCCCTTATATACATAAACATCCATATATTTGTCCTCTACATACATAAATATATGTATATTCTATCATGTGTATATTTGCTTTCTTCCTTTGACACACTCAAACACACTTTATTCTAAATACAAACATATACAGATACTTAACCCTATATATATTGAATTTACTATAATAATACTTAAGCTTATTTATTTGCCCAATCATGTATATTACATCTATTCATAAATATAATTCAATTTCTATACACAAATATGCATACAGTTTTTTGTTTGGAAGGAGTTATTGCTGGTATGTATCTCATTCATTCATTTGATGGGCACTACATTTCTTTCTCATTTTTGCACAACTAACAATAGCATAATAAATAGCTATGAGTATGGATTCTTTGCACTGTGACTTTTGTGTCTAAAGAAAATTTTGCCAGAAGTGAATTTCTAGGTCAAGAGCTACACATTATTTTAATTTAGGTGTTGTCAGGTTGCTTTCCAAAAAAGATTAACAACTTACTTTGCCACTAGCAATGTATAAGGGTACCTTGGGCTTCCCAGGTGGCTCAGTGATAAAGAATCCACCTGCCAATGCAGGAGACCTGGGTTTGATCCCTGGGTCCAGAAGATCCCCTAGAGAAGGAGATGGCAATCCACTCCAGTATTCTTGCCTGGGAAATCCCATGGACAGAGGAGCCTGGCGGGCTACAGTCCATGGGTCAAAAAGAGTCAGACATGGCTGAAAATGCATACACAGAACCTTGAGACACAGTAACATTCAGAGTTAGAATGCAGGTTATTAAGGTTAACCTTGATCCAGCAGGACTGGTGTCTTTCGTTGAAAGTGCAATTTGGATATATACACATACCGAGGGAAGGCGTAGATACAATGAAGACGCAGCCGTGTCCAAGTCAAGGACAGAGGCCTGGAATGCATTCTTCCCTCACCGTCTCCACAGGTAACCAAACCTGATGACTCTGATCTCAGACTTCCAGCTTTCACAACAGTGAGCAAATAAATGTCTGTTGTTTAGGACACCTCATCTGTGGGGCTTTGTTGTGAAAGCCTCAGGGAGCTGATACAGTAGCCTCAATGCTGGGAAAGATAGAGGGGAAGAGGAGAAGGGGGCGACAGAGGATGAGACGGTTGGATGGCATCACCGACTCAATGGACATGAGTTTGAGCAAACTCCGGGAGATGGTGAAGGACAGGGAAGCCTGGTGTGCTGCAGTCTATGGGGTCACAAAGAGTCGGACATGACCTAGTGACTGAACAGCAAGACCAAGTTGGTGGTAATAGTAATATGGGGGGAAAATTCACATACCTTTTGGTACAGAGTAGCAGATGTACTGATGAATTATCCAATGTAATCATACAGTGAAATAAATGGTGTAAATATCAGAAAAGAAGAAACAAACAATCACTAGTTGCCGATGACACAATTGTTGCCTTAGAGACTAGCCTAGAGCTGTAAATAAGTTGGGTATGAGATCATAGAAATGATCATGAATGTGGGAACTTCCTTTAGCCATCTCACGTAACTTTTTCTAAATCTTTAAATATATATATATTTAGATAGAGAGAGAGACTATTTTTAAGGTCTTATTGAATTTGTTACAATATTGCTTCTGTTTTATGTGTGGTTTTTTTTTTTCCGAGGCATGTGGGATTGTAGCCCACCAACCAGGGATTAAACCCATACCTTCTGCATTGGAAGGGGAAGTCTTAACCACTGGATTGCCAGGGAAGTTCCCTCACCTAATTTTTTACTTACCAATTAAAAGACTCAGAGTCAGCAAAAGACCTGCTTTTAAAGAACTAAAGGCAGTCTGGGGTTAGGAAGGTCTTCAAAGGCTGAAAGGGAAAGTGATAGAAATTCAGAGAGGCTCAAAAAAGTCATAATAAGATAACCATCCAACAGAAAGAGCTTCTTAAGTAATGAGCCTCCTGCCCTGAAAAGACTTAATAAAAGGCTAAAAGATGAAAGTGATGCTGCTTTCTAAAGGGAGAAAGACTCTGCCCTGAAAGGGAATTGAGATTAGACATCTCATCTCAGCCCCCTTCCAATTCTGATTCAGTGATTCCAACAAGTACAGGGGTTTATAATTTTTTATTGGTGGCTTATGAAATACCCTGTGGATTTTAAACACTGATACAGGAAAACATTTCTTAGGCCTGGGTACCTGCCGCATGTTAGTGCGTGTGTGCGTGCTTAGTCCTTCAGTTGTGTCTGACTCTTTCTGACCCCATGGACTGTAGTCCACCAGACTCTTCTGTTCATGGAATTCTCCCACTGGAGTGGGTTGCCATGCCCTCCTCCAAGGGATCTTCCCAACCCAAGGATTGAACCTGGATCTCCAGCATTGCAATCAGATTCTTTACCATCTGAGCCACCAGGGAAACCCTGCATATTAGTGATAGCTTACTGAAGACACTCCCTAATAACTAAGGCTATCAAATCCAGTTTCTCATTATGGTCATTCTCATGTATTTTGTTGTGTGCCAGACACACGATCATCTCACATCTCACTTTATTTTAGACCAACCCATAGAGAAATAGCATGTCCTTTGAATCACTGTTAACATGTATCCAATTTTCACTTTTTTTTAAAGCAACTTGTCCTACACATGTTTCCATTTTCTTTTTAGACTCATGTTACTCTATGGTTTTTTTGCCCCCGGGTTTCATTACAGAACAGAGAAGTCCCAAGGAGTATGTGAATAGGCTCTACAGCTTGCATCCTATAAAAGTTGGCTACAGGCTGTGGTTCATGAGCTAGTCACCATTCATCAAACCCTTTCAGACTGGTCTTGCCATATTTCTTGCCAGGAAATTGCTCAATTGCTACATACCTGATGCTTGTGATTGGCAAAAATAAGCTCTCTTAGAGTTGGGACATGTGTGTGTACCTTTTCAGTTGGGGTTGCTTTTTTTTTCTTTCAGTTTTCAGATATTTAGAAAACATTCTTCACATTGCTGATAAAATTGCAAACTAAAGTTTCCTTCTTGACATACAGTACTAGCTTGTAATAAATAAAATGTTGCAGCCACACAAACAACCTGCAACTCCATCCTGCAGTTATGGTTTGCAATAAGTCATAGGCCAAGAAGGACTTCCCAGGTGGCACTAGTGGTAAAGAACCCACCTGCCAATGCAGGAGACTTAAACAGATGTGTGTTTGAGCCCTGGGTTGGGACAATCCCCCAGAGGAGGGCAAGGCACCCACTCCAGTATACTTACCTGGAGAATCCCACGGACAGAGGAGTTTGGCAGGCTAGAGTCCATGGGGTCTCAAAGAGTTGGACATGACTGAAGTGACTTAGTATGTACACATGATGGGCCAAGAAAGGATCATGAGCTAGTCCTTAATACTCTGGCACTTCAACAGGGAAAGGCAGTTGCTCAAGTGCCAATTTGCAGGATCCCAACCCAGCTCAAGCCAGACCACAAGCATTCTGAAAGGGAAACAGATTTCAGTGACCATATGTGCAATTATGATTCATCCCCATGATAACCGAATAAAGGAGTGTGTTGGCCTATCTGGGGCCCCCAAGGCTGAAACTGGGAAAGGCGGATTTCACTCAACCCTCAAGCAGGTCCCACCTGCCCCAGAATCCGGTACCAGAACTACCCCCAAGGAGGTGGGGATGGGACCACAATCTCAAGAGACCTTAGGTCAGGATCACAAAGTAAAGATCATGTCACCAAAACACCTGTCACCCAGATGCACATATATGGCTATTCCTTATGGAATGTGGTTTCAGTTCACTTCATTGCTGATGCCACGTGAAACCCTTGGCTTTCACCTGACCCAGATTAATCCTGTCTCCCTAACATGTGCTCCAGTTCCTCTATGAGGGAATTACATACTACCTTTATCTGCTAGTTTTTTTTTTTTTTAGCCAAGAACCAAATGGAAAAGTCTTAATAATTTCACACTGGATATTTATAATAACACAAATCAATGAACCAGACAAAGGGAGTTTTGGTTCCTCCTGCTTACCAAATCTTTCTAAAAGTCAGACCTCCCCTGCTTTTCTCTTTGTCTAATAGTGGGTTAACCCTGAAAAAGGAAATGGCAACCCACTCCAGTATTCTTGTCTGGGAAATCCCATGGACAGAGGAGCCTGATGGGCTACAGTCCATGCGGGGGCGGGGGGGGGGGCGGGTCACAAAAGGGTCGGACAAACTGAGCAACTGGACAACAACATTATTTCTAGTATTATTACACCAGCTCCACTTAGATCATCAGGCATTAGATCCCAGAGATTGGGGACCCTCGGTTTACTGAGCCCCTACTGCTAATATATACCAAGCATTGTTCTAAGGACATGCAGATGCTAAGATTAAAAAGGAGGCTGAGGTTGCCTCAACCCGCTGTCTGGCTTCAGGGAAGCTCCCAAATTAGTTAATCAGCAATTGGAATCATTTTCAATCAAATTCAATTATCTCAGCGCCTCATCTGAATGCGAAGTGTAAATTCCCATGGAGGGAAGTTATAAAAGATGCTCTTGAAAGGCAGCAATGGCAGACTGCTGCAGGGAGTTCTACAATTTAGCATAGGCTGGCTCCAAAGCAAAGAATTAAGATTTCAAATAAAGTCCTTCTCCTCCGAGATCTAATGTCCCTTAATGCAGATGTGGATTTCAGAGGTAATATCCTAAAACTTAACGAAAATTCTTCTGAGAAAAGAAGCTAGTAAGTCGCAACCCAGGGAGCACTGATACCTCTAGGAATGGCATCAACTGATAGGAGAGTCATTTTCCAGTTGTGGAAAAATGAAGAGATTGAAGAAGGACAACAAAAAAGACGTGTATTTTCTTTTAAAGAATTTGGAACAGAATTTTGTTGTTTTCTGTCAAACCTCAACATGGATCAGCCATAGGTATACATATACCCCCTCCCTTTTGAACCTCCCTCCCATCACCCTTCCCACTGCACCCCTCTAGGTTGATACAAAGCCCCTGTTTGAGTTTCCTGAGCCACACAGCAAATTCCCGTTGGCTATCTATTTTGCATGTGGTAATGTAAGTTTCTGTGTTACTGTTTCCATACATCTCACCCTCTCCTCCCCTCTCCCCATATCCATAAGTCTATTCTCTATGTCTGTTTCTCCATTGCTGTCCTATAAACAAGTTCTTCAGTACCATTTTTCTAGATTCAGTATATATGCATTAGAATATGATATTTATCTTTCTCTTTCTGACTTACTTCACTGTTTAATAGGCTCTAGGTTCATCCACCTCATTAGAACTAACTCAAATGTGTTCCTTTTTATGGCTGAGTTAAATTCCATTGTGTATATATACCATGACTTCTTTATCCATTCATCTGTCAATGGACATCTAGGCTGCTTCCATGTTCTTCAGGGTGATGAAAGGGAGGTTCAAAAGGGAGGGGGTATAAGTATACCTATGGCTGATTCATGTTGAGGTTTGACAGAAAACAACAAAATTCTATAAAGCAGTTATCCTTCAATTAAAAAACAAATAAATAAATAAAAGAGTTTAAAAGTGGTTCATATATAGATATAGTTCTATGTATTTTCCATTTAGCTATTGTAAATAGTGCTGCAATGAACAATGGGATACATGTGCCTTTTTCAATTTTGGTTTCCTCAGGGTATATGCCTAGGAGTGGAATCACTGGGTCATATGCTGGTTTTATTCCTAGTTTTTAAAGGAATCTTCATACTGTCTTCCATAGTGGCTGTATCAACTTACATTCCCACCAACAGTGCAAGAGCATTCCCTTTTCTCCACACCTTCTCCAGCATTTCTTGTTTGCAGGCTTTTTAATGGTGGCCATTCTGACTGGTGTGAGGTGATATTGTAGCTCACTGGTGTGAGGTGTGAGGTGATATTGTAGCTTTGATATGCATTTCTCTAAAAATGAGCAATGTTGAGCATCTTTTCATGTGTTTGTTAGCCATCTGTATGTCTTCTTTGGAGAAATGTCTGTTTAGGTCTCTTTCCCACTTTTTAATTGGGTTGTTTGTTTTTCTGGTATTGAGTTGTATGAGCTGCTTGTATATTTTGTAAATCAATCCTTTGTCAGTTGTTTCATTTCCTATTATTTTCTCCCATTCTGAGGGTTGTCTTTTCATCTTGCTTATGGTTTCCTTTGCTGTGCAAAAGCTTTTAAGTTTAATCAGGTCCCACTTGTTTACTTTTGCTTTTATTTCCATTATTCTAGGAGGTGAGTCATAGAGGATCTTGCTTTGATTTATGTCACTGAGTGTTCTGCCTATGTTTTCCTCTAAGAGTTTTATAGTTTCTGGTCTTACATTTAAGTCTTTAATCCATTTAATCCATGGTGTTAGGAAGTGTTCTAATTTCATTCTTTTACATGTAGCTGTCCAGTTTTACCAGCACCATTTATTGAAGTGGCTGTTTTTGCCCCATTATATATTCTTGCTTCCTTTGTAAAAAATAAGGTACCCATAGATGCATAGGTTTATTTCTGGGCTTTCTATCTTGTTCCATTGGTCTATATTTCTGTTTTTGTGCCAGTACCATACTGTCTGGGTGACCATAGCTTTATAGTATAATCTGAAGTCAGGAAAGTTGATTCCTCCAGCTCCATTCTTCTTTCTCAAGACTGCTTTGGCTACTCAGGGTCTTTTGTGTTTCCATGTGAATTGTGAAATTTTTTGTTCTTGTTCTGTGAAAAATACAATTGGTAATTTGATAGGGATTGCGTTTGGTAGTATAGTCATTTTCACAATATTGATTCTTCCTACCCAGGAACATGGACTATCTCTCCATCTGTTTGTCATCTTTGATTTCTTTCATCAGTGTCTTATAATTTTCTGTGTACAGTTCTTTTGTCTCTTTAGGTAAGTTTATTCCTAGTTATTTTATTCTTTTTGTTGCAATAGTGAATGGGATTGATTCCTTAATTTCTCTTTCTGATTTTTCATTTTTCATATATAGAAATGCAAGCAATTTCTATGTATTGATTTTGTATGCTGCAACTTTGCTAAATTCAGTGATTAGCTCTAGTAATTTTCTGATGCTATCTTTAGGGTTTTCTTTTTATAATATCATGTCATCTGCAAACAATGAGAGCTTTACTTTTTCTTTTCATATCTGGATTCCTTTTATTTATTTTTCTTCTCTGATTGCTGTAGCTAGAACTTTCAAAACTATGTTGAATAATAGCAGTGAAAGGGAACACTCTTGTCTTGTTCCTGATCTTAGGGGGAATGCTTTCAGTTTTTCACCGTAGAGAATAAAGTTTGCTGTAGGCTTATCATATATGGCCTTTACTATGTTGAGGTAGGTTCCTTCCATGCCCATTTTTTGAAGTTTTAATCATAAATGGGTGCTGAATTTTGTCAAAGGCCTTTCCTGCATCTATTGAGATTATCATATGATTTTTATCTTTCAATTTGTTAATATGTTATATCACATTGATTTATTTGCATATATTGAATAATCCTTGCATCCCTGGAATAAACCCAACTTGATCATGGTGTATGAGGTTTTTGATGTGTTGCTGAATTCTGTTTGCTAAAATTTTGTTGAGGATTTTTCATCTATGTTCATCAGTGATATTTGCCTGTAGTTTTCTTTTCTTGTGTTGTCTTTGTCTGGTTTTGGTATCAAGATGATGGTGGCCTCATAGAATGAGTTTGAAAGTGTTCTACTCCCTGCAATTTTTGGAAAGAGTTTTAGAAGAATAGGCATTAGCTCTTCTCTAAATGTTTGATAGAAGTCTCCTGTGAAGCCATCTGGTTTGGGCTTTTGCTTTTTGAGAGATTTTTTATCATGGCTTCAATTTCAGTGCTTGTAATTGGGTTGTTCATAATTTCTATTTCTTCCTGGTTCAGTCTTGGAAGATTGAACTTTTCTAAGAATCTCTCAATTTCTTCCAGGTTATCCATTTTATCACCATATAGTTCTTCATAATAGTCTCTTATAATCCTTTGTATTTTCTGTTGTAACCTCTCCTTTTTCATTTCTTATTTTGTTGATTTGATTCTTCTTTTTTCTTGGTGAGTCTGGCTAAAGGTTTGTCAATTTTGTTTATCTTCTCAAAGAACCATCTTTTAGTTTTATTAATCTTTACTATTGTTGCTTTCATTTCTTTTTCATTTACTTCTGCTTGGATCTTTATGATTTCTTTCCTTCTACTAATTTTGTTTTTGTTTTTTTTTTCTGGTTGTTTTAGGTGTAAAGTTAGGTTGTCTATCTGATGTTTTTCTTGTTTATTGAGGTAGGGTTGTATTGCTATAAACTTCCCTCTTAGAACTGCTTTTGTTGCATCCCATCGGTTTTGAGTTGTCGTGTTTTCATTGTCATTTGTTTCTACAAATTTTTTGATTTCCCTTTGGATTTCTTCAAGTGACCTGTTGGTTATTTAGAAATGTATTGTTTAATCTCCACGTGTTTGTGTTTCTTACAGTTTTTTTCTTGTAATTGATACCTAGTCTCAGTGCTGTGGTCAGAGAAGATGCTTGACACAATTTCAATTTTCTTAAATTTACTGAGGTTTTATTTGTAACCTAAGATGTAGTTTACACTGGAGAATGTTTCATGTGCACCTGAGAAGAAGGTGTATTCTTCTGCATTTGGATGGAATGTCCCGAAGATATCAATGAGATCTATCTCATCTAATGTATCACTTAAGACTGTGTCTCCTTACTAATTTTCTGTTTTGATGATCTGTCCATTGGTGTGAGTGGGGCGTTAAAGTCTCCTACTATCATTGTGTTACTGTCAGTTTCTCCTTTTACATCTGTTAGTGTTTGCCTTATGTGTTGAGGTGCTCCTATGTTGGGTGCATAGATATTTACAATTGTTACATCTTCCTCTTGGATTGATCCTTTGATCATTACATAGTGTCTTTCCTTATCTCTTGTAATATTCTTTATTTTAAGGTCTATTTTTTCTGATATGAGGATTGCTAGTCCAGCTTTCTTGTGCTTCCTATTTGCATGGAATATATTTTTCCATCCTCTCACTTTCAGTCTATATGTGTCTTTATGTCTGAAGTGGGTTTCTTGTAGACAGCATATATATGGATCTTGTTTTTGTCTCCATTCGACCAGTCTGTGTCTTTAGGTTGGAGCACTTAATCCATTTTCACTTAAAGTAATTATTGATATATATGTTCCTATAGCCATTTTCTTAATTGTTTAGGGTTGATTTTGTAGGTCTTTTTCTTCTCTTGTATTTCTTGACTATATGAGTCCCTTTAACATTTGTTGTAAAGCTGGTTTGGTGGTACTGAATTCTCTTAACTTTTGCTTGTCTGAAAAACTTTTTATTTCTCCATCAATTTTGAATGAGATCCTTGCTAGGTACAGTAATCTTGGTTGTAGATTTTCCCCTTGCAGTGCTTTGAATATACGCTGCCATTCCCTTCTGGCCTGCAGACTTCATGCTGAAAGATCAGTTGTTAGACATATGGGGTTTCCCTTGTGCCTGTTGTTACTTGTTGCTTTTTCCTTGCTACTTTTAATAGCCTTTCTTTGTGTTTAGTCTTTGTTAGTTTTGTTAGTATACATCTTGGTGTGTTTCTCCTTGGGTTTATCATGTATGGGACTTTTTGCACCTCTTGAACTTGATTGAGTATTTCCTTTTCCATGTTGGGAAAATTTTCAGCTATAATCTCTTCAAAATTTTTTTCTTACCCTTTCTTTTTCTCTTCTTCTTCTGGGACACTTATAATTCAAATGTTGGTGTGTTTGATATTGTCCCAGAGGTCTCTGAGACTATCCTCAGTTCTTTTCATTCTTTTCACTTTATTCCACTCTTCAGAAGTTATTTCCACCATTTTATCTTCCAGCTCACTGATTCATTCTTCTGCTTCAGACATTCTGCTATTGATTCCTTCTAGAGTATTTTTAATTTCAGTAATTGTGTTGTTTGTCTCTGTATGTTTATTCTTTAATTCTCCTAGGTCTTTGTTAATTGATTCGTGCATTTTCTCCATTCTATTTTCAAAGTTTTTGGTTACTTTTACTATTATCATTCTGAATTCTTTTTCAGGTAGTTTGCCTATTTCCCCTTCATTTATTTGGACTTCTGTATTTCTAGTTTGTTCCTTCATTTGTGTAGTATTTCTCTGCCTTTTCATTTTTTTTTTAACTTATTGTGTTTGAGGTCTCCTTTTCCCAGGCTTCAAGTTTGAATTCTTTCTTCCTTTTGGTTTCTGCCCTCCTAAAGTTGGTCCATCAGTTTTTGTAAGCTTCATATAGGGTGAGATTTGTGCTGAGGTTTTTTGTTTGTTTGTTTGTTTTTCTTCTGATGGACAAGGCTGAGTGAGGTGATCTGCTGATGGTTGGATTTGTATTTTTGCTTTGTTGTTTAGATGAAATGTCCTGCACAGGGTGCTACTGGTGGTTGGATGATGCTGGGTCTTACATTCAAGTGGTTTCTTTTGTGGGAGTTCTCACTGTTTGATACTCCCTAGGGTTAGTTCTCTGGTAGTCTAGGGTCTTGGAGCCAGTGCTCCCACTCCAAAGGCTCAGGTCTTGATCTCTGGTCAGGAATGAAGATTCCACAAGTGGTTTGTTATGACATTAAGTGAGATTAAAACTATCCCAAAGCAGGAAACCAAAGATGAACCCCACACAAATGGCAGTTACAAAATGAGGCAAATAATAATTAAAATAATGGAATATACACATATACATATATACCCATAAGCAAAATCAAAACAGTCCAACAAAAATAAAGTACAGCAGGTTGGCCCAGCAAACAAAGGAAATAAAAAATTATATCTACCAATTAAGAAAAGCACAAACTGAAAAACAAAACTAAAGCAAGGTGCCAAGTGGGGAATAAAGCAATGAAAACAAAACTACCAAATATGTTGAGAGAAAGGAAAGAAAGGAAAGGAAAGAGAATAAAGAAACAATAGATATGCAAAGTTAAATAGAGGTAGATGAAGAAGATTTATATACATTAAAGATTAACTACAAGGGGAAAAAACAGTAGGAGAAGCAAGCAAAGGAATAATTGTAGAAAAAAAATAATAATAGATTTTAAAAAATTAAAAATAGAAAAAAGAAAAAAAAGGAAGAAGGAAAAAAAAAGACAAACTCCACAGAACAGCAAAAGCCCAACCTAGAGGCAGAGGTTTATAACAACAATAAAAAATTTGACTGAGATAGAAAAAAAAAAAGCTCAAAAGCATAATTAGACTTCATAGTGCAAATAAAATCGACAACTACAACAGAGGGGTTGGGGAGGAAGGAAAAAAGAAAGAAAAAAAGCTGAAAGAATCTACAGAACAAGTCAAAACATGTGAATAACATGTTTTCCTTGAGTCACTGCTGTCAGAGTCCTTTCCTTCACTGGGAGTCACAGTCCACCTCACCTCCCTAGGATACCCTCCAACACTGTGCTGGTCTCTGGACCTACTGTGAGGGCAGCTCAGATTCTAATCTGGTCCTACTCTTATGTATTCTTGCCTGCAATGTCCATGGCTATCAGAACTAGTGTGTTTTCTATTGTGGGAGCTCTCAATGACCTTTTATTTATTCCATAGACACAGAGTCTGCCTAGTTGATCATGTGGATTGAATCTGCAGCTTCTACAGCTGGTGAGAAGGTTTTGGGTTTTCTTCTTTAGCCACACTGCCCCTGGGTTTCAATTGTGGTTTTATTTCCACCTCTGCATGTGGATCATCCACTGGGGTTTGCTCCTGAGGCTGCCCTGGAGGACTTGGGTCTGCCCCAGTGAGGGCAAGGTATGGAGGTGGTGCAACTGCTTGGGTTGCAGGGCTTCTGGCAGCACCAGGTACTCAGGGGAGTTAGTGGCTAGGGCAGCAGGAAATTCAGTGCTCTAGAAGGGTATTGTCACCCTGCTTATTTAACTTATATGCGGAGTACATCATGAGAAACGCTGGGCTGGATGAAGCACAAGCTGGAATCAAGATTGCTGGGAAAAATATCAGTAACCTCAGATATGCAGATGACACCACCCTTATGGCAGAAAGTGAAGAGGAACTAAAAAGCCTCTTGATGAAAGTGAAAGAGGAGAGTGAAAAAGTTGGCTTAAAGCTCAACATTCAGAAAACTAAGATCATGGCATCCGGTTCAATCACTTCATGCCAGATAGATGGGGAAACAGTGGAAACTGGCTGACTTTATTTTTCTGGGCTCCAAGATCACTGCAGATGGTGATTGCAGCCATGAAATTAAAAGACGCTTACTCCTTGGCAGGAAAGTTATGACCAACCTAGACAGCATATTAAAAAGCAGAGACATTACTTTGCCAAAAAATGTTTGTCTATTCAAGGCTATGGTTTTTCCAGTGGTCATGTATGGATGTGAAAGTTGGACTGTAAAGAAAGCTGAGTGTCGAAGAATTGATGCTTTTGAACTGTGATGTTGGAGAAGACTCTTGAGAGTCCCTTGGACTGCAAGGAGATCCAAACAGTCCATCCTAAAGGAGGTCAGTCTTGGGTGTTCATTGGAAGGACTGATGTTGAACCTGAAACTCCAATACTTTGGCCACCTGATGCAAAGAATTGACTCCCTTGAAAAGACCCTGATGCTGGGAAAGATTGAGGACAGGAGGAGAAGGGGCTGACAGAGGATGAGATGGTTGGATGGCATCACCAACCCAATGGACATGGGTTTGGGTGGACTCTGGGAGTTGGTGATGGACAGGGAGGTCTGGCGTGCTGCAGTTCATGGGGTCGCAAAGAGTCGGACATGACTGAGTGACTGAACTGAACTGAGAAGGGTATGGCAACCAGTATTGGCCAATACTCTCTAGTATTCTTGCTTGGAGAACCCCCCCTGACAGAGAAGCCTGGCAGGTCACAGGCCACAGGTCACAGGGTCACAAAGAGTTGGACATGACCAAAGTGACCCTGTGTGCATAGATGCAAGATGTTTTTTGCCTGTGGTAGCTCTGTCCCAGTGAGGGTTGAGAGTGGAGGTGGTACAGCTGCTTGGCTTGCAGGGACGCTGGTAGTGCCAAGTGTGCAGGGACACGGACTGCCTCCACTGCAGGAGTTATGGCCCTATCAGAGTCTTTTCTCAAGCCTCTTGTAGCTGGAGATCAGAAGGCCTCTCTGGCCAGTCTTTCTCTGTAATTCCAACTGTTCAGGTACTTAGAGGGCTCCCTTGCCTGGGTCCTTCTCTGTGTGTTGTTCGGTGCATTAGGCACATAGAAGGGCCCCCCTGGCTGGGGTCCTACTCTGTAGATCAGCACATTAGGCACTTAAAGGGGCACTCTGGGTGGGGTCCTACTCTGTAGTTCAGTGCATCAGGCCAGGCGTTTGATGGGCCAGCCTCTCTATTGTTCAGCTGCTGATGCTGGCATGTGGGGAGAGAGAGGCTATAGTGATGGATCCACCCCCTACATGTGACTCAGCAGTATCACCTTGCTTCCATGGCTGCCTGGCTTTCCTCCTCAATCTGTCTCTCTGCAGTCAATAGCAGCCCTCACCCTGGGTTTGCTCCACAATCCCTAAACTGCAGCTCCCAGCTGCTGCACCTTCTAGGGAACCTGTATTCCTGTCTGGGGTTTGTATGGCTGCAGCAAGGACTGTCTGATTCTCATTCCATTTAGGCTGCCACAGATCAGCTGTTTCACTCTCAGCCTTAAATGTTTCTCCTCTGGCTCAGACAGTTGTCCTAATGTGGGGTTCGGACCACTGCTTTAGTTCCCCCACCCGCCAAGGGCAGGTCCAGTCCTATTAACACTCCTGTTTTCCCACCTAGTTCCTTCATCCTACTGAGTTTTGTGTGGTTCTATATATTATTTTCCGCTGGTCAGGTACTCCTGTCCACTCTCAGCTGTTCTGCATGTGCTTCTGTGTCTGAAAGTGTATTCCTGATGTATCCACGGAGAGAGGTGTACTCCATGTCCACCTACTCTTCCACCATCTTTGCACTCCCATTTGTAAAGTCTTTACTGAATTCGTTACAATATGGCTTCTCTTTTATGTTTTGGTTTCAAGGCATGTGGAATCTTAGTTTCCCGACCAGGGATCAAACTTGCACCCCTTGTGTCAGAAGGTGATGTTTTAACCACTGGACTTCCAGGGAAGTCTCATGTATTTTTGTTTAGTAGTTTCTTCTTTTCCAAAGAGAAATAAAATATTTACATGTAACTCTATGCTTATAAAATTGAGAAAGATACTTCTGTTCAAGGACAAAAGTGCTATGAATAGTCCAGCCACTAAGATGAATTGCTACCTGAATTGAATGTCCTTACATGACACACCTGACACATTTCCTTCTGCCCCTTGCACTGCCCTCCACTCCCTTCACTGCCCCTTCAGGCCCCTTTGTCTGTTTAACACTCAGTTCAGTTCAGTCGCTCAGTCGTGTCTGACTCTGCAACCCCATGGAGTGCAGCATGCCAGTCTTCCCTGTCCATCACCAACTCCCGGAGCTTATTCAAATTCATGTCCATCGAGTTGGTGATGCCATTCAACCATCTCATCCTCTGTCATCCCCTTCTCCTCCCATCTTCAATCTTTCCCAGCATCAGGGTCTTTTCCAATGAGTCAATTCTTCACATCAGGTGGCTAAAGTATTGGAGTTTCAGTTTTAGCATCAGTCCTTCCAATGAATAAGGACTGATCTCCTTTAGGATGGACTGGCTGGATCTCCTTGCAGTCCAAGAGACTCTTAAGAGTCTTCTCCAACACCACAATTCAAAAGCATCAATTCTTCAGTGCTCAGCTTTCTTTATAGCCCAACTCTCACATCTGTACATGACAACTATAAAAACCAAAGCTTTGACTAGATGAACCTTTGTTGGCAAAGTAATGTCTCTGCTTTTTAATATGCTGTCCAGGTTGGTCATGGCATTTGACACAGTAATCAGCAAAATGTGATCCCAGCCCACCACCTGTGTTGTTGTTGTTGTTGTTGTTGTTTGGAGACCTTGAGCCAAAAAGAGTTTTTATACTTTTAATGGTTGGGGGTATGGGATTGTTTGAAATTTAAATTGAAGTGCCATAGACAATAATCAACAAATGAGAGTAGCTGAGTTCTAAAAAACTTTAGTGTATGACTTTGTACCACAATGGCTGAGTTGACTGGTGGTAATAAAGACCTCATGGGCTTACAGAGCCCAAACCGTGGACAGTCTGGTCCTTGACAAAAATAAAGCTGGACAATTCCTGGTTTACTCTAACCCTATTCTTTTTTTTAAATTGAAATATAATTGCTTTACATGGGGTCCAAAGAGTCAGACATGACTCAGCGACTGAACAACAATCACTTTACAGTGTTCTGTTAGTTTCTATTGTACAATGAAGTGAATCAGCCATGAAAAGTGAAAGTTGCTCAGTCATGTCTGACGCTTTTTGCCCCATGGATATACAGTCCATGGAATTCTCCAGGCCAGAATACTGGAGTGGGTAGTCATTCCCTTCTCCAAGGTATCTTCCCAACCCAGGCATTGAATCCAGGTCTCTTGCATTGCAGGCAGATTCTTCACCAGCTGAGGTACAAGGGAAGCCCAAATCAACCATATGTATACATATATTCCCTCCCTCTTGAGCATCCCTCCCACTCCACCCCCATCCTACCCCTCTAAGTTATCACAGAACACTGAGCTGAGCTCCCTGTGCTTTATAGAATGTTCCCACTAACTACCTATTTTCCAAGGCAGGAATAGAGATATAGATGCAGAGAATGGACCTGTGGTTATTGTTCAGTCACTCAGCTGTATCTGACTCTTTGTGACCCCATGGACTACAGCATGCCAGGCTTCCCTGTCTATCACCATCTCCCAGAGTTTGCTCAAACTCATTTCCATTCAGTCAGTGATGCCATCCAACCATCTCATCCTCTGTTGTCCCCTTCTCTTCCTGCCTTCAATCTTTCCCAGCATCAGAGTCTTTTCCAATGAGTCAGCTCTTCACCTCAGATGACCAAAGTTTTGGAGTTTCAGCTTCAACATCAGTCCTTCCAATGAATATTCAGGGTTGGTTTCTTTTAGGATTGACAGGTTTGGCCTCCTTGCTGTCCAAGGAACTCTGAAGAGCCTTTTCCAGAACCACATTTTGAAAGCATCAGTTCTTTGGTGCTCAGCCTTCTTTATGGTTCAACTCTCACATCTGTACATGATGGGGGAAAGGGAAGGGTGGGATGAATTGGGAAATTGGGATTGACATACACACACTACTGTGTGTAACCTCATTTTCCGTCTTGTACTTGATCTCACATGTTGGCTCTGTTTGTGTCTCTAGCAGGTCTGTTTCACTTCTCTGGCCTCAAAATGTATGTGTTTAGCACCCTGTCTGCTTCCTTGAGCAATGAACTTGCACACCAGCTACATTCTCCGAAAGGTTAAGTGGCCAGTTGACTGAAACTCAGAATTGCTGGCCCAGCCTTCCCTGCTGCCTCCACCTACCCAACCTGCAGGGTAGGTTTTTTTTTTTTTTTTTTAATAAATTTAAAAAATTTATTTATTTGACTTTGCTGGGTCTTAGTTGTGGCACATGGGAGCTTAGTTCCCTGGCCAGGGATTGAACCAGGACCCCTGGCATTGGAGTACAAAGTCTTAGCCACTGAACCACCAAGGAAGTCCTCCAATCTCTAGACTTTTTCTTGTCTTGGTGACTCTCACAGAGGCCATTATTCATCATTTTATCTCTGGCACTTTTTTTTTTTAATCTCTCTAGAGAGAGTTCTGCTATGAAGTTTTCCCACAACCTTCTCTGCAAAAAGCTTAGTAGGTTTGACCCCAAGTGTTCTGGACTCCCATGCCTCTTTCCTCATCTTCCAAGGCTCACCCAACTGGAGACACAAGACCATTTCCAATGTGACCTTGACTCACTTCCTCCTTGGCCTTCCACCTGAAATGCTTGGCTTCAGTCAAAAGTTCTATGGGCTCCAAACATCTTTGACTTTCTCTAAATATTTTAACACAACTGATCAAAACAAAGCTGTTTTTAGTGGGTGCAGTTTTTTTTTTTTTCCTTTGGTAAACTATTTGGAAATGTTTGTCACAGTAGTTCTATTAAAGCCACATGGTTAAGATGAAGCTATGACTCATGATGTCAACATTCCTCTTGTCCCTCAAAGTTGTTTTCCTAAACAGCTTTTACTTTTCCATGGAAATGGGTGAGCTGAGAAGGTGCAGGCGATCATGAATCAGGGCTATCTGCTGATACTGCTTTCTTCAATTCCTTACCCAACTCCAGGACTGAGTGGTTGGACTTCATGGGCTACTTCCTTTCTTCTAGGTCCCTACACACTGTTTAAATGGAGGAAGTGACAAACAAGGAAGGACTCAATTATAGAAATAGGAAGAATAAGAGTGAGAGACCCTGATCATCTTCTAGGAAATAAACTGAGTTTTCGGTATTTGAAGTAGGAGGAAATTAGAAGAGGTGAACTATATTCACAAGAAGGTTGGTTGAGTTGCAGTACTCTTTATTACTTTTGAAATTAAAAGAAAACAAAAAATAATTGACTATTTAACCTTCCTCAACACCAATATGAAAAGAAGTGTGGCCCTAAATTATTAAGACCTAATCTGCTCATCCTTGTCATTGTCATTCAATTGCTAAGTCACATCTGACTCTTGCAACCCCATAGACTATGGCCTGCCAGGATCCTCTGTCCATGGGATTTTCCAGGCAAGAATACTGGAGTGGGTTGCCATTTCCTCCTCCAGGTGATCTTCCTGACCCAGGGATTAAACCCACATCTCTTGCATTAATAGGTGGATTCTTAACCACTGAGCCACCAGGGAAGCCCAGTCTGCTCATTAGTTGGTCATTAATTCTAGTCTCATTTATATCAATAAAAGATGAACTTGTTTAGATCTCAGTGTTAGAACCAATACTACTCAGTGAGGGCAGGACATCCCCCACCTCTACATGGGAGCAATAGAAAAGTGAAACCTCAGCAAAGTCAGGGGTGCAGCATGGATAACCAGATCCATGAACTTCTCATCTGGACAAGTTCTATATCCAAATTCTACTGGAATCGTTCTCTATTGAATGGTGTGCTATATTGGCCATCCTGACTATTCCAAGCATACCTTCAGTAATTCTTTAATCCTGAGGCATTCTTGAACCTGTAGGATCCTCCTCTGGGAGATGGAAGCCATTGAATCTTGAGAGGTGATGCTCTGATGTTTCTGGGAATCCCCAGACCTTTCAGACACATGCATTTGTGCAATCAGTATAACTTTAACATAAAAACCTACAACTGGGAACCTGGGAGCCACCTAGACTTTGCCTTTCCATGGGTTAATATGCCTATATATTCTTTTCCAAATGACCACACATATAAGATGGGGATCACTAACTCTGAAAGTGACTATAAGTTAAATATAAGAAAAATACAAATGTCACAGCTTTCTCTCTACATCAAATGAATCCAACTCTCCCATCCCAGAGTTAAAACAGAGACATGATCATTAAAATTTAAGAGAAAGAAATTTCGGAAAGTCTATGTAACACCAATCTAGATTATATACAACTGTAAATAATAATAACTATTGTGGCTTAGGCAAATAAGGAGTTATTTTTCTCATATAATAAGTAGTTCTATGCAGCAATCAACATTTCAGGAACCATCTCTCTGCCCACTCCATCATCTTTAGTACATGTTTTTATCTTAATATGTGTTACCTCATGATTCAAAGAGAGCTGCTCCAACTCTAGCCTGTATACTATGTTCCAGGCAGGAAAATAAATAAATGCTATGGTTTTTGCAGTAGTCATTTATGGGTGTGAGAGTTGGACTAGCCCCAAAGAACTGATGCTTTCAAATTGTGGTGCTGGAGGACTCTTTTGAGTCCCTTGGGCTGGCAAGGAGATCAAACCAGTCAATCCTAAAGGAAATCAGTCCTGAATATTCATTGGAAGGACTGATGCTGGCACTGAAACTCCAATACTTTGGTCACCTGATATGAAGAGATGACTCACTGGAACAAAACCTGATGCTTGGAAGAATTGAGGGCAGAGGAGAAGGGGGTGTCAGAGGATGAGGTGGTTGGATGGCATCACCGACTCAATGGACATGAATTTGAGCAAAGTCCAGGAGATAGTGTAGGACAGGGAAGTCAGGCATACTGCAACCCATGGGATTGCAAAGAGTTGGACCTGACTTAGCAACTGAACAACAACAACAAGAGGGAAGAGAAACAGAAACAAAATGAAAAGAAAAAGAAGAAAACAAAAGCACTAATCATGCATAAATCCTTAGCTGACTTCTATTTGTATCTCATTGTTCATAATTCTATCCCATAGCCATTTCTATGTTTCAGTGCCAACTGGAAAAATGAATATTTTATCTGGGGATATCTCAAAGCTAACATTCTGCTAGTGAGATAAAAAAGAGAAAGAGTGGAAACAGGGTCGACAACGAGAGGTGTCTGCCACATATATATAACTTCCAATGAAGAGTTCACAAGACAACATGTTTAACTGTAGCTATCTATAGCTTTAGGCAGGGATTCTGATCAAAGTGTTTCCATTTGATATCAAATATCTAGCTATATTAAAACCATCTAAAATATGTTCACATTCAACAGATGTTTGGCATGCTGGAACCCCAGTCTCTGGCTGCTGATGTCAACCAGTGAGTGTGTGTGCTAAGTCACTCAGTCTTGTTTGATTCTTTGGGACCTCATGGACCGTAGCCCGCCAGGCTTCTCTGTCCATGGGATTTTCCAGGCAAGAATACTGGAGAGGGTTGTCATGACCTTCTCCAGGGGATCTTTACTACCCAGGGATCGAACCCATATCTCTATTGTCTTCTGCATTGGCAGATGTGTGCTTTACCACTAACACAACCTGGGAAGCCCGATGCTAACCTGGCTATCCTTAAAACAACGGCTCTGTGAGTTATGGAATTAAAATGAAATACAAAGCTCCCCCTTTATTAGAGCCAGTAAATTGTGTCCAAACATGGAAAGAATGTATGGAATGATCTATAAAAAACAAAGCAAATAATTTTATGTGTGATATAGTAAAAATTGTTCTGAACTAGAGGCCAAAGCTGACATACTTGCAAGTGGAAGATGAATTCATTAATTACTTTTGAAACCCCAGGGTTAGTCATTCTTGCCCAATTCTACACATCTTGGGACTCTAAACTGCCAGAAGTCAAGGTTTGGAAGTTTCAGATCCATATGGAAGTTGACTGAAAAGTCAAGCCTCTCCAAGGATGAGGTTTGGCTGACTGGATATACTGTGCCTTTACAAAATTATTTTATTTTTTTATGCCCAGATTGCGTTGAGACCCTGAAATTCTGATTGCATCTGAAGTTCATGCAGCTGGCATTCATTTCCAGCTACTAAATTAAGTAACATCATTACCTGCTACCTTTCTTTCTATGAGAAGAGAAGTGAATATGTTTAGATGAAATGAAATTTTTTTTATGGGTCTGGGAGAAGCAAACTCACTTTTATTGAATATCTACCATGAACCAGATCCTGTGCTAAACTCTCTGCATATTTGCAAAGTAAAATGATACCTTAATGTGTAAGTCCTCTGGGAAGTGAAATTTTTTATGACAAGGTCAGTCATGCTGAAAAGGTCTAAATGTCAACCTAAGAAGTTGAGTTGTATTGCAGTCCACCTGAACAGAAGTTCTGTGTTATCGTGATTAAAAGAGGTCAATGCTGTCGGAAAATCTTTGTGGTGAGCCCACTTCAGCTTTTTCTCTTCGAGTCTTTCTGTTTATTTGCTTCATGGTGAATTTTATGAAGTTTCTTCTCCACTTCCTTCTAACTGGTCCAAACTGGGAAGATATTATATGTTGTTTTCTTGACAAATTACAGTTACATGTGTGAGTGTGTTGGGGTACCAATTTAGTTTGCTATTTCTTTTTTTCTTAAAGTTAACTTTTTTAAATTGGAGAATAATTGCTTTACAGTGCTGTGTTAGTTTCTGCTCTACAATGTTAATCATTCGTAAGCATAGACATATCTCCTCCCTCTTGAGCCTTCCTCCTACCCCACCCCAGTACCACCCCTCTAGGCATCACAGAGCACGAGGCTGAGCTCCCTGCGCTATACAGAAGCTTCCCACTAGCTGTAGTTCTACACACAGTAGTGTAGGAGTGTATTTATGTCAAATCTAATCTCCCAATTCATCCCACCCCTCTATTCCCCTCTCCATGTCCACATGTCCATTGCCTGTTTGATATTTCTAAATGTGTTTAATCCATACTTGTGGGATAAAGACTTTGTCCCCATTTTAAATGTTCATTCCAAAGGCACTAGGTCAGAAAATTTGACCAGCAAGTTTTAGAAAACATTCTAGGTACAGAAAATTCCTATGTAATGTAAGGTATTTCAGAGCAGAGAAAACAATGGATATCTGCCCCAATTGATTTTACTTACCTAGCAAAACCCTTGTAACACAACCAGACAAGGATAACTAAAAAAGGAAGATTGTAAATCATTTCCCTTACAACTATAAATAGTCTAAACAAAATGTTACCAAACCAAATGCAATAGCAAATTTGAAGTAAGGCTCACAGTGGCTCAAGAAATTCAGCCCATTCTAGTGGAAAGTAACCCAGGTCCCTACAGGCCCTTGGAAAAGTCAACTAGGGACTTTTACACCTCTGGGTAGGCTAGGATCTGTGGCTCCTGACCAGCAGGAAGAAACTTCAGAAGAGAACTTTGGTCCCTTACCCCTTAAGAACAAGGATGTAGAGTCTCTCATGGGGAATGAGACAGGCTGGAACCTGGGACCCTTTGCTACAAAGTTTGCAGCTGGATACACTTCTCCTAGAGCACCAAAATACAAAGAGACTGTATGGGACTGTAGCTGTGTGCATGTGCAGTTGGGGCAAATTCTGGACCCTGTTGACTCTGTTGGGAATGCCAGACCATGTTACTGCCTCCTGAGAAATCTGTATGCAGGTAAAGAAGCAACAGTTAGAACTGGACATGAACAGCTGACTGGTTCCAAATCAGGAAAGCTGTATATTGTCACCCTGCTTATTTAACTTATATGCACAGTACATCATGCAAAATGCCAGGCTGGATGAAGCACAAGCTGGAATCAAGATTGTCGGGAGAAATATCAATAACTTCAGATATGCAGATGACATCACCCTTGTGGCAGAAAGTGAAGACTAAAGAGCCTCTTGATGAAAGTGAAAGAGGAGAGTGAAAAAGTTGGCTTAAAATTCAACATTCAGAAAACTAAGATCATGGCATCCAGTTCCATCACTTCATGGAAAATACATGGGGAAAAAAAGGAAACAGTGAGAGACTTTAATTTTGGGGTCTCCAAAATCACTGCAGATGGTGACTGCAGCCATAAAATTAAAAGGTGCTTGCTCCTTGGAAGAAAAGCTATGACCAGTCTATATAGTATATTAAGAAGCAGAGACACTACTTTGCCAACAAAGGTCTGTCTAGTCAAAGCTATGGTTTTTCCAGTAGTCGTGTATGGCTGTGAGAGTTGGACTGTAAAGAAAGCTGAGCACCAAAGAGTTGATGCTTTTGAACTGTGATGTTGGAGAAGACTCTTGAGAGTCCCTTGGACTGCAAGGTGATCCAACCTGTCCTGAGTATTCATTGGAAGGACTGATGCTGAAGCTGAAATCAATATTTTGGCCACCTGATGCAAAGAACTAACTCACTGGAAAAGACCCTGATGCTGGGAAAGATTGAAGTCAGGAGGAGAAGGGGATGACAGTGGATGAGATAAACTCAATGGACATGAGTTTGAGTAGGCTTCGAGAGTTGGTGATGGACAGGGAAGCCTGGTGTACTGCAGTCCATGGGGTTGCAGAGAGTCAGCCACGACTGAGCAACTGAACTGAACTGAACAGACTGACTCTGCAGTTCAACTAAGCAATCACTAAGAAAGTATTTGCATGTGTGTATAAAGATTAATGGGGCTTCCCTGGTGGCTCAGACAGTAAAAAATCTGCCTGCAAAGCAGGAGACCAGGGTTCAATCCCTGGGTCGAGAAGATCCCTTGAAGAAAGGAATGGCACACTGCTCCAGTTTTCTTGCCTGGAGAATTCCATGGACAGAGGAGCCTGGCTACAGTCCATGGGGTTGCAAAGAGTCTGACACGACTTAGTGACTGAACAACAACAACACAGTGCTGCAGGGGAAAGGGAGAGGATTCTGTGGACAATGGGCAACCAGCAAGGTCTTATCTACTGTTCTGAGTCATTTAGTTCTGACTTTAAAACTGCATAGACCCCTCAGCAAAACAATGGCCCTGCAGTAATTAGGCCTACTCTCCTTACAGGACAATTAACACACTTGCTTCCAAAGATTCTAACCCTGAATCTATAAGCCTCATGAGTTTAGTCATTCCAACCGCACTTGCTACTCCCCTTAATAGACTCTGGCAAATGCAATTTTCCCCAATTTTTTCACTTGTTCCATGGCTGCATTAGTTTTCCGTGGCTGCATCACAAATGACCACATATTAGAAGCTTGAACAGCATGTATTCACTCCTCACAGTTTTCTGTAGGCTAGAATCCAGGCACAGCATAATGGGATTCTCTACTTCAGAGTCTTTTCAGGTAGAAAGCCAGATATAGGTCAAGACTAGGGTCTCACTGGAGGCTTACCTAGGGAAAGATCCAGTTCTAATCTCCCTTGGTTGTTGCAGAATTTATCTCCTATAGGACTGAGCTCCCTGCTTTCTTGCTAGCTGTCAGCCTCAAGTCTTTTTCAGGTTATAGAAGCTGCTCAAAGTTCTTCATCATGTGGTCCCTCTTCATAGCCCACCTGACATCATGGCAGCTCACTTATTCAGAAATGTCCTTGGGGTCCACTGCCCTTCGGTATGGGATCATTGTTGGTTCTGAGGCTGCAGCATTCATGATGAACTTACTTCTGATTATATGTGACCATTGGGTACATAGTCATGTACCTGTTAGACTTGTCTTTGGATATTATCTAGACAGAAAGAATGATGGAAGGCTAACTGCCTTCAGGAACAAGAATCTGTTATATTAAAGGAAATTGAGATCCAATGAAGAAGTCACCTGGATGTAAAGGCTGTAGCTGAATTATAGAACATATTGTTGTGGTTTAATTGGTAAGTCATGTCCAATTCTTTGTGACCCCTTGAACTGCAGGGCGCCAGGCTTCTTGGTCCTCCATTGTCTCCTGGAATTTGCTCAAATTCATGTCCATTGAGTTGGTGATGCCATCCAACAACTCATCCTCTGTTGCCCCCTTCTCCTCCTGCCTTCAGTCTTTCCTAGCGTCAGGGTCTTTTCCAATGAGTCAGCTCTTCACATCAGGTAACCAAATATTGGGATTTTGGCATCAGTCTTTCTAATAAATATTCAGGGTTGATTTCCTTTAGGATTGACAGGTTTGATCTCCTTGCTATCCAAGGGATTCTCAAGAGTCTTCTCCAGCACCACAATTTGAAAGCATCAAGTTCTTTGATGCTTAGCCATTTATATGGTCCAACAGAATGTTTGCACTTTTTAAATGATAAGAGAAATAGAAACACATTCATTAAAAAAAAAATGGCAGTGGAGAGTCACTCTTGAATATATTTGCACATGCACGCATATATACACACAGTAGTGTGATGACAGATATTAACATCTTGCCACTTTGACCATAGTTTTCTTTTTCTAATGTCTTTACTGAGTTTGTTACAATATTGCTTCTGTTTTACCTTTTGGCTTTTTGGCCATGAGGCATGTGGTATCTTAGTTCCCTGACCAGGGGAACCCTGATTGAACCTGCACCCCTGCATTGGAAAGCAAAGTCTTAACCACTAGACCACCAAGGAAGTACCCACCAGTCTTTTATTTTATATTAGTTTGAGGCAAGTCACAGGTTTCACCCACATTCAAGGGGCGATGATTAAGACTTGAGCATAAACCCTTCAGTGACTACAGCTACCCGGGGGGTCTATCTGCCCCAGTGGTGGGTTTTTGTACTATTTATGCATCAGTGCCCTATGAACCAGTTGACTGGTCTACTCCTTCATCTAGTTCTGGAGGGAGGATGAAAGTCAGGATTAAATTACTCCCTCTCCCTAAATTCATGACAACTTCTTTCACTTCTTAGGAGATTAATGTGTTCACCTGAAAATGAGAATGGATTTTCAATTTTACATAATTTAAGTGTTTTAGTAAAGACAAGTATTTGAGCTTTATTTCTTGACCTTTGCTTCTGAGCAGTCGTTGTTAATATTTATCTGCAAGTCAGCTCGGCTCTGCTTTTGCTGGTTTCCATTGAAGGACAAAACTCATTCATCTCAGGGCATTTGATACGCTTGCAAATGAAATCACTAGAAATGCAGTGTGAAGTGGTAAGCCATCCATTAGGCCTCCATTTTACTTAAAATAACAGGCTGTAAAGTATCATGCTTCAATTTAAAGAAATAATGGCTACAAACAACAGCCCCGATAGCGATCCTTACAGAAATGAATGAGTGTGCACCCATGAAGAAAGTTTTTCAATGAGGAGGCAGGATGACTAATGTTTCCACTGGTAAAAGACTATTTCTTTCCATAGATAGAAAAGGCTCTCAACAGAGGTCAGTAGATTGAAATTGAAGAAAATGAAATGAATAAACATGGAAACGATATCTAGGGTCAGAAAGGATGAATCCATCCCCCAAATCACACATACCCTCAAAGATAGAAATGGGATACCACCATAAAGAACACATCTTATTTATCCAAAGGAGACAAAGGCCCGGTTGGGGAAGCTAATATGGGACTTATTAGCAGAGCATAGAGAGACCTCATGGCAGTGCCATTTTTCATGTCTTTGGGGTGGCTGGTTTCTAGAATGGGTGGTGACAATGCCCCCTTCTCTAATTGTGGCATTTCTCTCTATTTCACACAGCAGACCCATTTCTTGGATTTCAGGAAGGAGAGTCGTGTCCATAGCTCTGTTTACCCACATTCATCTACTCCCTAAGGTCACTCATGATGTTAACACTCTCTTTGTTTGCTGCCAAATGGCTACCCCTCAAGTCCTTTCCTCTCCCAGTCACAAACAAAATTTGGGGTTCTGATGGGGACACTGGCCACTTCACATTGGTTCTGATGGGGACACTGGCCACTTCACATTGGTTGAACCATAGTATGGTTGGAATTTCTCAAAAGATTGGAAAAAGTGCCAGTCAAGAAGGTCCTCAATGTGTCTCTACAGTTATGGTACTCTTTCTTATTTTTCAACTTTTAAGTGAATTTTTCATTCCTTTATAGTTTGGTCTGACTTCCCCAGTGGCTCAGTGGTAAAGAATCCACCTGCCAACACAGGAGATGCAAGTTCAATCCCTGGGTTGGGAAGATCCCCTGGAGAAGGAAATGGTAACCCACTTCAGTATTCTTGCCTGGGAGATCTCATGGACAGAGAAGCCCAGCGGGCTTACAGTCCAGGGGTCACAAGAGTCGGACAGGACTTAGCAACTAAACAACATAGCTTGGTGTTTCAAATGGGAAGATGAGAGGGTAAGGAATTAAAGATTAGTTCAAATCAAATCCTTTATTTCCTTTCCCCATAGCTCATTCATTACTCCTTTGAAATTGTAGAGTTTATTTTCTTTGTGCTATGGTAAACAATGAAAACATCTCAGGTATTTTTTTCCTGATTATAGATTTGGCCCTCTTCCATGGGGTTTCATATGTAATGTTCTTCTTTTCATAATTGTTTATAATGTGTGTGTGATTTCCTCTTAATGTACCATACCTTTTTGACTTTAAAAGGGCCATTTTCTCATATTTTAACATTTTCGAAATTGGATTGTGACAGAGAATAAATGTGAAGAAATAAGTTTACATCTTTTCAATATAAATGGTGGATACATAGGAACTATTAAATCATCCGTTGTGCATATTTATATATTCAGCATATCTTAGAATTAAAACAATTTACATGCTTAATAAGAGAGTAGGCTAAAAAGTGAGGTGTGGAAGGAAGTAGAGTAGGAAGATTAAAAAAAAAAAATCTAATCCAATCTGTTGCTCTCACTGGTGATAAAACTGAGACCATTTTAGAGGAAATTACTGGTCACAAATTTTTAGGCCAAAATCTTTGGAGGGGCTTCCCTGGTGGCTCAGTAAACCCACCTGCCAGTGCAGAAGACATGGGTTCGGTCCCTAATCTGGGAAGATCTCATATGATGCAGAGCAACTAATCTCGGGCACCACAACTACTGAGCTTGTGCTCTGGAGCCTGGGAGCTGCAACTACTGAGCCTGTGAGCAGCATCTGCTGAAGCCTGTGCACCCTAGAGCCCGTGTTCCACGTTCCACAATGAGAGGGGCCACTACCCTGAGAAGCCCGAGCACCAAGCCTGGACTGTAGCCTCTGCTCGCTGCAACTGGAGAGGGGCCCATGCAGGGGTGAAGACCCAGCACAGCCAATTAACAAATTTTAGGGGCAAACTGTCTGTGGAATGTGTCCTCTGAAATGAATGGCCTTCCAGATAATCCACCAGGACCAATGCTCTTCACTGAATGTCTTTAAACTGGTGCAAAATTCTAAAAATAGCTCCTTAGCAGACTTCCCAGGATGTCTGGAACAACACTTATTCATTTCTTTAGACTAAAACACTGGACAATTCTAAGAGACTAGCCTCTTGAGAACATTAGCATTCTAACCTGGCACCCACTTTAAAGCCTTGGTCTCAATGTACTTTTTTTTTTTTTTTTTGCTGTGCTATGGATTCGTTGCTGTGGAGGCTTTCTCTAGTTGCAGCAAGTGGGTGCTATTCTCCAGTTGCAGTGCTCAGGCTTCTCATTGCAGTGGCATCTCTTATTGCAGAGCTCAGGCTCTGTGTGGGCTTCGGTAGTTGCGGCTCCTGGGCTCTAGAGCACAGGCTCAATTGTTGTGGCGCATGGACTTACTTGCTCCAAGGCATATGGGATCTTCCGGGATTGGGGATCAAACCAGTGTCCCTTGCATTGCAAGGCAGACTTTTAACTACTGGACCACCAGGGAAGCCCCGGTGGTTCTGATCCAATCATATCAATGTATTTACAAGATTTGATTGCAGATTACCTTTCAGCACCCAGATGGCATTGCATACAGAAAGATTAATTTTGAAGAGGGGGGAACGATGGGTAGGAAAAGCCCATTGCATATGAGTACACCCATGCACAGCATCTGTTGGTGAGACTGACTGTGAGCAGGGGAGGGAAAGGTGAGCAGGCCGTGGAGGCCAGGGTGTAGCCAGGTCACATGGTTGCTGAGGCCGGGACCAGGCCAGGACTGAGGGTTTGTCCCCTTCAGAGAGGCTCCACTGCACGCTGTGCATGTGACCAGCCTGGAGTTGTCTCTAAGCGCTTGCTCTGTTTTCCAAATCTGTAAAAAAAAAAAAAAAAAAAAAAACCCTTCTTGACCAAATGACAATTTGTTGAGCTTTGAAATAATCTGAACTGGGAGTATTTAAAAGGAAATCTATCATGAATTACCTTGCTGGAATGATATCTAAATGTTTTTGCCAATTTCACATCTGGAAATTAATAATAAAAATAAGAACATAAACATGAGAGATTTATTTAAAATTGTAACTTTTAACTTGTTCAAGTCTTGATTTTATTGCTTATTTTGCAGCAGGAGAATTGAAAAATAAACATGACCACAAACGTGTATTTTTAAAATGACAAAATATTAAAATCACGTGTTGATGAACACTTTTAGAAAAGTAATCAAATGCAGCTGGTGTTTTGTGTGTTTAGCAACAGGATTCTTCCATTCAGATGAAGTCTTATGGGAAAGCTGGTATGTAAAAGAGCAATGAGTGGAAATTTACCCGTTGCAGGTAGAGTTGGGGACCAAGAGGCAGCTCATATGGGCCATGTATCAGTTAGCTTTTGGAGCAGTAGAGCTGCATAACAAAGAACATCCCAGTTTCTTAAAAAAAAAATTATTTTAAATTTTTTCTTGGCTGCACTGCACAGCATTTTGGATCTTAGTTCCCTGACCAGGGATTGAATCTGTGCTCCCTGCAGTAGAAGCAAGGTGTCTTAACCACTGGACCACCAGGGAAGCCCCAACCTCAAATTCTTAGTGGCTTACAACTACAAATATTTCTTTCTTGTTCATGGGTCTGTGCAACGGTTTTCATGGCTCTGTTCCAAGTTGGGGAACAGGTTTAGAATTTTGCTCCATATGAATTCTCATTGTAGGACCAGACTGAAGGACGATTTCCTATCTAGAACGCGATGCTCTCATGGCAGAGAACAGGGATGAAAGTGATTAAAATGGAAACATGAGATACCACTTGAAGGCTCTGCTTAGTACCGGCGCATAGCCAAATCCACACAAATTCCATTGGGCAAAGCAAATCGTATGGCCATAACCAACATCAGTGGAGTGGGAAAGCAAACTCCTATGGAAAGGTGGGAAGAGCATTTGCTAAACTAAAATTTTATCCACTTGATATGTCCTGAGTGTTATGTCTCCCTAAAATTCACACATTGAAACCTATCCCCAAAACTGATGCTATTAAGAGGTGGGGCTTCTGGGAGGTGTTTAGTCACAACAATCTATTTCGGTTTCTAAATGATGAACATCCTTTTAGTAGTATTTTCTGATGGGAAAAGAATGTTAAATATGTATTTTTGCTGTTGTTGCTTAGCTGCTAAGTTGTATCCGACTCTGCGACCCCATGGACTATAGCACTCCAGGCTTCCCTGTCCTTCACTATTTCCTGGAGTTTGCTCACACTCAAGGCCATTAAGTTGGTGGTGCCATCCAACCATCTCATTCTCTGTCCCCCTCTTCTCCTCCTACCCTCAATCTTTCATAGCATCAATTGCTACTAATTAATATTTTAGGGATAATACTAATGATGTCTCACTTGAAATAAACTGTCATCTCATCCAAAAAAATAAAAGAGAGAGAGAGAAAGAGAGACCCGGGAGAGCTCTCTCATCCCTTCCATGATGCAAGGACATAAACAGGAGTCTGTGACCCAGAAGAAGGCCCTCACCCAACCATGCTGCACCCTGATCTCAGACTCTTCTAGCCTCTAGAACTGTGAGAAATAAATCTGTTTAGCAGACAGTTCTTCTCTGCTAAACAGTAATGCTCTAAACTGCTTAAATATATCTTCTAAATACTTAAAAATTTGAGACTTGAGGCAAAACTTATAATTATAGAGGATGCAGTGAGACTATTAATTAACTTTTACCTAGAGTGGATTGAGCCCACTAATTCATATCTTCTGATTTTGTAGATCTCAAAAGCATCTTGGCAAATATTTGCTGCCAACCCAAATCACTGGCTTTGGTCCTAAGGCCCCTTAGGATGGAAGACTGGATGAGATTTAGGAGGAGACAGAGTGTTTTAATTTTGTACTTGTCATTGATTTTCAATTCATGCTTTCAAATTTGTTTTATTTTATTTTTTATTTAATTTTGTATTGGAGTATAGTTGATTAACAATGTGATAGTTTCAGTTGGATAGCAAAGGGACTCAGTCATACATATACATGTATCCATTCTTCACCAAACTCTCCTCCCACCCAGGCTGTCACATGACATTGAGCAGAGCTCCCCATACTATACAGTAGGTCCTTGTTGGTTATCCATTTTAAACACAGCAGTGTTTACATGTCCATCCCAAACTCCCTAACTATCCCTTCCCCTCACCTTCCGCCCTGCACCATAACCATAAATGCATTTTCTAAGTCTGTGAGTCTGTTTCTATTGTTTAAGTAACTTTATCTGTATCATTTCCTTTTAGATTATGCATACAAGTGGTATCTTTCTGTCTGAGTTCCTTCACTCAGTATGACACTCTCTAGGTCCATCCATGTTGCTGCAAACAGCATTATTTCATTCTTTTTAATGGCTGAGTAGTGTTCCATTGTATAGATGTACCACTTGTTTGTTTTAACCTGGGACATTCTCCTGATGAAGACAAAGAGCCTACCATGGAGTTGTCCTATAAGAATGACATGTAAGTCCCACCAAGCTCAGGAGGAGCCATAGACAAATATGATGCAAGGAAAAAGCAACCAGTTTGTATTTTTCAAGATTCCCCCAGATTTTTATCCTTATATAGTTAGCAAACACTTTGGGAAGATTCTTAAACTTTTCTTTCTGCCACTAATGGTATTCACACCAGCTTGCAGATTTTAGAGCAAAGGGATTTCCTAAATCCTTAGCTCCTTCTTTATTTTTAAAAAAAATTATTTATTTATTTTTGGCTAGGCTGAGTCTTCACCACTGTTCTCTGGCTTTCTCTGAGCAGTGGCTCCTCTCCAGTTGCAGCACTTGGGCTTTAGGATGCAAGGGCTCAGTATTTGTGGCTTGCAGGCTCCAGACAGAGGTCACAGTAGTTGTGGCGCTCAGGCTTAGCTGTCACAAGGCATGTGAGATCTTTCTAGACCAGAGATTGAACCCAGTGCAATGTCCCTTGCATTGCAAGGTGTATTCTTAACCCTTGGACCACCAGGGAAGCCCACGTAGCCCTTCCTTTAGAAGCAAGGGTACTGAAAGATCAGTATTGCTTACCAGTTGGCAAAAGACTTAAGCATGGCTTTCACCTCTCCTGTTATTAAACAGCAGAGAGCAGCAGTCCCAGACTTGCTTCATCCTTAAGAAGTGAGCTACTGTGTTTTGGGTAGAGAAATCTGGCTGCCGATGGATGGATGGCTCTTTGGTGCCTGTAAACCCATGGTCCCAGGAGAGCGTCTTTGTGAAGATGTTGACATTTGTGTGTTCTTTCTTCTCTAGAGGCAGATTGGCAGCACCTTCACCCTGAGAGCTTTCTTGATGGCTTAGAGGGTAAAGAATCTGCCTGCCAGTACAGGAGATGTGGATTCAATCCCTGAGTTGGGAAGATCCCCTGGAGAAGGGAATAGCAACCCACTCCAGTATTCTTGACTGGGAAAACCCATGGACAGAGGAGTCTGGCAGGCTGCAGCCCATGGGGTTGGAAAGAGTGTGGACACAACTGAGCAACTAAGACTTTCTCCCTCCTCACCTGATGTTCCTGTGATCTGAAGATCTTGCAAACATTCAGGGAAGAAACTTTAACACAGAGTAGAAGTGTGTATCTCCCCATAGAGATTGGCAGGGCAGGGGAGGAACCTGACAACAAAAAAATCAGGGCCAGAACAAGTGACTCTTCTGGTGTCTTCCTTCTGGAGTGTAAAATGCACAAGGAGAGAAACCTCAGCTTTTGGAAAAATAACCTAACATTCTCCTGAGTAGATTTCACTACCAATAAACCAACACTAACCTGGAAGCAATCAAGATAATCATCTAGCTGAATGTCCATTCATCAAAAATCAAAGCTTAATGATCTAGGTCAATGCAACCAAGTAGAATGCTCTAGTGTCTAGGTATTTGCAACCTTTTATGTCCCTTAAATTTCATCTGTCTCAGACTTGAGCAAAACACAAACTATGTGAAACATTAGCTTTGTTTTAGAATTAATTTGGGAACCCCATTTCATTTCTGTATCTCTTTTTTAAAAGTTATTTGCTTATTTGCACTTGATCTTAGTTGCAGCATGTGGGGTCTAGCTCCCAGACCAGGGATTGAACCTGGGCTCCTTGCATTGAAAGTGCAGAGTTTTACACACTGGACCATGAGGGAAATTCCTCCGTATCTGTTTCAATGAATAAGACAATAGTTATTATAATCCAGCATACCCTTTGAAATGAAAGTGGGGCACTTTAGATCTAAAAAGCTGAATATTACTCAGTCATAAAAAGGAATGAAACTGCACCTTGTGCAGAGACATGGATGAACTTAGGGACCATCATACAGAATGAATTAAATCAGAAAGAGAGAAACAAATATTGTATATTAACACAGAAAGAGAAACAAATATTGTATATTAACACATATACGTGGAATCTAGAAAAATAGTAAAGATGAACCTATTTGCAAAGCAGAAATAGAGACCCAGACATAAAGAACAAACATAAAAACATCAAGGAGGGAGGAGGGTTGGGATGAATTGGGAGATTGGGAAGGACATATATATATACTACTCTGTATAAAATAGATAACATGAGAACCTACTGTATACCACAGGGAAAAGAAAAAGAAGGTACAGTCTGTTTGTAGGACATATATTAACCTTAAGAATGCATTCCAATGCACATTAGCTGCAGAAAAATACTGTTTGATTTCACTTATACAAGGTACCTAGGGCTTCCCTGGTAGCTCAGCTGGTAAAGAATCCATCTGCAGTGCAGGAGATTTGGGTTTGATTCCTGGGATGGGAAGATCCCCTGTAGGGGAGTATGGCAACCCACTCCAGTATTCTTGTCTGGAGAATTCCATGGACAGAGAAGCCTGCCGGGCTACAGTTCATCTGTTCACAAAGAGTCAGACACAACTGAGCAACTTTCTCTTTCACATACAAGGTACCTAGAATACTGAAATTCATAGAGTCAGAAAGTACATTGGTAGATGTCAGGGGCTGGGGGTGGGATTGTGGGTTGGGGAGGGTGAATGGGAATTAGTGTTCAATGGGGACACAGTTTCAGTTTAATTTCAGTTCAGCCCTACAACTGAAAGTAAATGAATTCTGCCACTAACTTGAATGAACTCAGAAGATAAGATTCGGTCCTGGCCAAGATCTGTTGAGACCCTGAGCAGCAGAACCAACTAACCCATGCTATAGACTCACAGTTGGTCCAATAATAAATTTGTGTTGTTTTTAGCCAAGTTTATGGTAATTCGTTACAGAGCATGGAAAACAAATACACTTAGATCAACCCTGGAACCCAGGCAAGAATGAACTTAGAAAAGTGTCTGTACTGACAACTTAGTTTCTTCCTGGCTAATTTCAGGAAGACCTCAGCTATCCCCCAAGAGGGAGACAAAGCAACACACAACCCCCATCAGAACCCTTGAGAAGGAGGCCAGCGAGCTGGGTTCCTACACTCAGTGGGGATGAGCACAGCCAGACCCAAATGGGGCTTGTAGCTTTATCCTCACAAGTTTGGGGCAGAAATCACAACACTGACAGCCCCAGGGCCCCAAACATCCCACAGACATGGTTTGCTCAAATGCTTAAGAAAACTTGGGATTTGTTGCCAATATATATAAAAATTCCCAGGTGGCGCCAGTGGTAAAGAATCCCCCTGTCAGTGCAGGAGACACAAGAGACAAGGGTTCGATCCCTGGGTTGGAAGAACCCCTGGGAAAGGAAATGGTAACACACTCCAGTATTCTTGAGAGGGAAATCCCATGGACAGAGGAGCCTGCTGGGCTATAGTCCACAGGGTCACAAAAAGTCTGATGCAACTGAGCATGCATGCACATAAAAATTCAGAGATTTTATACAGAGATTAGAATTTCTGGCTTTTCTTGAAAACTTGGGAGATATGACAACATGAGGCCCTTGGGGACTGGGCAGCAGTACCTTTTTCAACTGGGATAGTCGTGGCAGACCCCGTGGCTCCAAACTGTCTTGCAGCTGGGCTGTTACACTCGTTAGCTTTAAATATTGGGTCCGGGGAGACTGTTGGTTTGGCCTATGCTTAGGGCCATGTCCTTGTAAGGATCAAGTTGGCAGTTGAGCACAGAGAATGCAGTAAGCATCCCTAAGTATGGGCAGGGTCGGCAGCCTTTCTTCCAGCGGTGCTGTGGTGTTGTGGTCTCAGCCCTTTGCAGCTCTGGCAGGGGGAGCAGGAGAGGGAAGGGGAGGAGAAGATGGGGCATGTTGGCTGCTTGCCAGGCAACTCCAGTGTCTCGGAGCAGGTAGGAAGACACAAAAAAATGAGCAGCTGCAGCCAAGCTTGGCTAGAAGACTGAACAAAGAACAAACTGCTGGCGACTCCTGCCTGGAGCTCTCAGCTTGCCAGCAGCCAGGGGCCCCTGGGAAGGCAGGCTGCGACCCCCACACCTGATTGCCATTCATTTCCAGCCAGGCAGCTCTTAGCAACGGCTACTGGAGCTGCACGTCAGCTAGAAACTCACGGTCCCCATGAGCCCGGCCAAGCAGAGAAGGGAAGGCAGAGCAGAGAGGAAGGCTTCCCCGGCTTGGCGGTGCAGGTAGCATCTTCGGCACCAGGCAGGAGATCCGCTCTTCACTGATGAGCATCCCTGAGCTCGGGCAGCCTCTCACTATCGTGCACCAACCCGTCCGGGCAGAGCTCCCAGGAGGCGAGCTGTCTGGCATCCAGGGTGCGCTGATAAAATGCAACCCTTGTTCTTTGGCTCACTTAGTCTCGCACACTCCAGATGGCCTTTGTCTGGGTTCTCACAGCCTGGGCCAGTGTGGAGAGAGAGGTGGGCAGCCCACCAGCTGTCAGGCACTGCGGAGATGGAGGCTGAGGCAGAAGCAGAGGCGCCGGTTGGTGGAAGGGGCAGAAACCACACTGCTCAGCTTCCCGGGAGGGAAAGGTAAGGGGGGTGGTGGGCACACAGGCCTGGATGCTGGACTATGCGTGCTGTTCTTAAAGCCCTTTCCCAAATTTCATGAGGACTTGAGAGAGCAGCTTCCCTTTCCTGTTCCTCACCCTGCCAGTGTCTGCTCGCTCCATCAGCAGCAAACACATCCTCTTACGTTCCACCACTGGACTGGGGAGCAATGGCTACTTGGGAGGAGGATTAACAGGGTGTGATGGGGGGCTATGCCTTCTTGCCAGGCGAAGATGCCCATCCCTGCTCTGCAGAAAGAGCCCCACCCAGTGCTGTGCAATTAGGGATAACGATGGTCTTCTGTTCATCCCCCCTGGCCTCGCCTTTGGGCATCTCCTAGGAGCACTGGTCTGGGTTTACGCACAGGGCAAAATTGTCCTGTAGACATTCTGGCCCAGAGCCAAGTCCTCATCTGTCAAGTAAAGGGGGTGCCCACAGCTGTGATGTGAGCAATCTCTGAGTCTGCAGGTCACCCCTGAGGGCCTCACCCCCCACCCCAATTGCTGGCACTGGCCGTACTTTTGTGTCTTCCCTTGGTCTCATTCGCATCCAGCAACTGGCAGGCTCTTAGGTCTTAATGTAGGAGGGCTCAGAATCAAGCCAGTGTCCTAACCTGAAGTCAGTGACAGCACCAATAGTCTAGCCTGGACATCAGCAAGGATGAAAGCCTTCCGTTGGGTAAGGAAATGCATATGAAAGCAATACTGAGACCATAAAGTACAATTTGTTGTTGTCGTTCAGTCGCTAAGTTGTGTCTGACTGTTGCAACCCCATGGCCTGCAGCATGCCAGGCTTCCTTGTCTTTCACCATCTCTTGGAGTTTGTTCAAATTCATGCCCATTGAGTCAGTGATGCCATCCAACCATCTTGTCCTCTGTCGTCCTCTTCTCCTCCTGCCCTCAATCTTTCCCAGCATCAGGGTCTTTTCCAATGAGTTGGATTTTTGCATTAGGTGGCCAAAGTATTGGAGCTTCAGCTTCAGCATTAGTCCTTCTGACAAATATTCAGGACTGACTTCCTTTAGGATTAACTGGTTGGATCTCCTTACAGTTCAATACAAAAGCCCAAAGTGGTCACTGGTAGTCCTACCATTTGAACACTAGAACCCTAAATGTAATTATGCATTCTCCTGGTTTTGTTGCAGCTGACTTTGTACATAGAAAGTCATGTATACTTTGCATTCCTTTGTACAGGCTTCTGTTGTCTCATTTGGTTGGAGACTAGCTCTTCAGGAGACAGTGGCACTTGTCTCAGGACACCAGATGAGAATGCATTCTGCAGGGTTTTGCCACTTGCCTCTAGGCACCTGGGGTGGTGTGAGGCTTCTTGTACTTCCCAGGGACTACCTTATATCTTAAACAGCCTAGGACTGGCTCAGTCCCCTGTGCTGGGCAAGAGGGCCTCCCCTGGGTTTTTTTCCCCACTGGTGGGTTCTTTGATTCCCATTCAAGAGCTTTGCCAGCTCAGATGGTGAAGAATCTGCTTGCAATACTGGAGACCCAGGTTCAATTCCTGGGTTGGGAAGATCCCCTGGAGAAGGGAATGGCAACCCACTCCAGTATTCTTGCCTGGAGAATTCCCACGGACAGAGGAGCCTGGTGCAAAGTGTCAGATACAACTGAGCTACTAATACTAGCACATAACACTAGAACAAGAGCTTTGCCTTTTTGATGTGCACAGTGGCAAGGAGTAATTAACAAGGAAACACCTTCAATGTGTTCCTCCTCCCTGGTTCAGTTCAGTTCAGTTCAGTCGCTCAGACATGTCTGACTCTTTGTGACCCTACGAACTGCAGCACGCCAGGCTTCCCTGTCCATCACCAACTCTCAGAGTCCACCCAAACCCATGTCCATTGAGTCGGTGATGCCATCCAACCAGCTCATCCTCTGTCATCCCCTTCTCCTCCTGCCCTCAATCTTTCCCAGCATCAGGGTCTTTTCAAATGAGTCAGCTCTTCACATCAGGTGGCCAAAGTATTGGAGTTTCAGCTTCAACATCAGTCCTTCCAATGAATATTCAACACTGATTTGCTTTAGGATTGACTGGTTTGATCTCCTTTCTGTCCAAGGGACTCTCAAGAGTCTTCTCTAACACCACAGTTCAAAAGCATTAATTCTTCAGCGCTCAGCTTTCTTTACAGTCCAACTCTCACATCCATACATGACCACTGGAACAACCATAGCCTTGACTAGACGCCCTGATTCAGGGAACTGCAAGTGACTCACCAGTGCCCCTCCCCCGCTGGTGTCTTCCCCATCTCCCAGGGGAATGGTTCCCTTTTCTTGGTGCCAGCGTGGCTTAAGTGCCTCTGCTCTAGCTTTTTCTCCTGATCCAAGACTCCTTTTGTTATGGCTGAATGAACAAACATAGAACCTGCAGGAATCAGTGGCTAAGAGCCTTACATTTAAGGGGAAAACAAATCTTCCAACAAAACTGCTTTCATAAGAGGCTCAAAATTGAAATGTGATGTCTGTCTTGGAATGCCTGGTCAGGATGTGTGTCACAGCTCTGGAGAGAAGCTGCTATTTGTTTCTGTCCAAGTCTTCCTTTTCTCTTGTTTTCTACTTTCAAAGTAAAGGTACTGCCAGAAAAATTCCTTTTCTCAAGGACGTACAAATTACCTCTTCTCTGAGTCATGCATTTATTCTTGATTCATTCAGTAAACAGTCTGATTGATTTCCATTGACTGGGGATAAGGTAACACCGACTGAAGCATTATTTGTAAAAAAAAAAAAAACCAAAAAACTCCCAAATCTTGCTTTTGTATTACAGTGCAATTAAAAAACATCGTTCAAGGACAGGGGGACAATACAGAAAATGACTTGTAGAGCCAATACTCAAGTCCGCAAAACTTGCGTAACTTGTGATTTCAACAAAAGCATTGAACAAATGTTCGCATGGTTTGGAATGATTTTTTTTTTCCTAATGTTGAACAATAAGCTGATTCTTTCACATTTTGAAAAGTCAGTTGCTTTTTTTTTAAATCTGAAAAAGAGAACCTGGAAAGGAATACAAATTCCTTCCTGGAAAACACGTATCCCTTCATGCCGTCCCTCCACCCCCGATAAATAGCACACGCATACAGCGATTAGCCAACTGCAGCCCCAGGCATGAGCGCCACATCTGTTACTAAGACGCTGGATAGACAGTGGAAAGCAGCCTGGCTGCCTGCCAACCCTCAGAATCCAGATTTTTGCTGACAAGGCTGTCAATAAATGGGCAGATGGCATCAGCTCCCCAGGCAGGAAGGTTCAGCTCACCCAACACGGGACGTTATCACAAATTCGTGGTGCGCTGGCTTGAGCCCTTTGTGGGGCCATTAAAACCATTCCTGGAAGGAGGAGAGAGAGCAGGACAGACTGAGAATTCAGGAGGCACTGGCTTCCTTTAACGAGATTAACTGAGCCGCCCACAATCCGAAGGCCAAATAAGATTATCCCTGGTGACCGTGCAAGAGATGCAGAGGGGGGATGGGTACCTCATTCATACACTGCATTTTATGCCATTTAAACACAAGGATCTGATCCTTAGTGACTGTGTGTCCCTCTGTGAAGAGAACTTGACCTGAAATAAACACTCGCTAGGAAGGTGCTGCCTGTCTGCTTTATAAGCATATGTGCTTGCCAACTTGTCTTTTAAGAAATGTGTGCATGTCCTGAGCCTGGAGCCAGCAGCCCTAGATGAAAAGCCGATGATGTGGGCTGTCTGTCATATCTGAGCCCCAGAATAAAGAGCACAGGGAACCCTCAGAGAGGTCCCCAGGGGGTGACCTGGGGACAACGCCCTTTCCTATAGGTTGTTGTTGTTTAGCCGTCAAATCCTGTCCAACTCTTTTGCAGCCCCATGGGCTGTTAGCCCAGGTGGTGCTAGTGGTAAAGAGCCTGCCTGCCAATGCAGGAGATGTAAGAGACCCTGGTTCAATCCTTGGGTGGGGAAGATCACCTGGAGGAGGAAATACTCCAGGATTCTTGCCTGAAGAATTCCAGGGACAGAGGAGCCCGGTGGACTCCCAGAGTCCATGGGGTCACAAAGAGTCAGGCTTGACTGAGGGACTGAGCACACGCTCACACACATTTTACGCTGCTGATTCTCCCAGCTCCTTCCAGCTGTTCTTGCACATCAGACTTAAATAATGAAGTCTCACCTCCATGAAAGGCTTTTTACTTTCGGTTCTCGTTATCTGGTGAGAATATACATCTACCCAACACTGGGCCTGGAAAAAGAGGAATAGAAGCCAGACTTAAAATTGTCAATCGAATCCAAGATGTAAACAAGATTTAGGGGGTTAAAAGGAAATGAAGGTGATTTCAGAATCTATGGGTTTGAGGATTTGAGATCCAGCTACAGATGGTTTCTTTCTCATTTCTCCTCTAGGTTTTTCAGTTGCTTTGGACTGCTAGGAGAAGAGAGAAAAACCACGCCCAGTTTTAAGGTTATAGCTGCCCCTTTTATGCAGCATTCAGGTAAACCCCTGATCTGCCTGCCCCTCTGTCAAGAAGATAGGCTGAATTGTGCCCTCCCAGTTCACACCCCCTGCCCCCGCCATTCATATGGGAAGTCCTAACCCCTAGACCTCAGAGTGTGATCTTTGGATATAGGTCATGACAGATTCAGTTAGTTAAGACAAGGTCACGCAGAAGTTGGTTGGGTTCCTCATCCAACTTGACTGGTGTCCTTATAAAAAGAGAAAATTTAAACACAGACATGAACCCAGGGAGAAGACCGTATGAAGACAAAAGCAGAGCTCAGGGTGATGTGTCTACTAGCTGAGGAACACCAACAAAACCGCCAGAAAAGATTGCCAAAGATTGACAGCAAGCCACCGGAAGCTGGGAGAAAGACGTGGAAATTCAATTCTTCCTCACTGCCATCAGAAGGAACCAACTCTGCCAACACCTGGATCTTAGGCTTCTAGTTGCTACTGAAGCATTCAGTTTGCCTTACTTTGTTACACAGCTCGAGAAAACTAGTACAGTCAGGTAGCTAGGAAATGAAGTCAAGGGAAGCAAGATAATCTTTGTTACTGGAGTCATCCTCTACCCACCTCCCAGCCCCACATGGTTATTCCTAAAGAGCATGCAACTCTCTGCTCCACTTGGGCAGCCAAAGCTGCCTCTCTATCCCCTTGTGTGTGTGTGCTAAGTTGCTTCAGTTGTGTCCCACTCTGTGATCCCATGGACTGTAGCCTGCCAGGCTCCTCTCTCCATGGGATTCTCCAGGCAAGAACAATGGAGTGGGTTGCCATTCCCTTCTCCAGGGGATCTTCCCAATCCAGGGATCGAACCTGGGTCTCCTACATTGCAGGCAGATTCTTTACCATCTGAGTCACCAGAGAAGACACTCCATCCTCTTTCTAACAAGTAAAAAGAAGGAAGCTAGCTGCTATATGAAGAGTCTCATTTTTTTTTTATTGGCCCATTCAAGGTTTCCAGGGATATCTGCTACACAGTTGGTTGGCAAACTCTTAAAAACATCATGACAGGGTGGCAGATGAAGGGGTGTGGCTGCTTATCTTTGTTCCTTCTACTCCATATCTTGGAGACCAGGAGTTTTGACATCCCTCGTAAGTAGGGCTGATTCAGTTGTGCTTACCTCTGGTGATGCATTAGCAACATCTGGGAACTTAAACAAAACACTAGAATCTGGGGCCCCATCCCAGAATCTCTGGTCAGGGATAATTGAGCATCAACCTCAGGTAATCCAAATATATAGCCAGGGCTGAGCCCCATTGGACCAGAAGGAAGGACAATGAGGCCTATAAGGAGAGACTTGTAGGAGAGAGTGGGGATCTGCAGAATTTTGTGATCATGCTATGGAGGAGGCAATGCCGAGACCCTGAAGAATTTTAAGCTGGGAAGTAATGTCAGATTGCCATTTTAGCAGTGATAAAGGATGTTGTGGGAAAAGGAGCTAAGGGAGACATGAAGACAGTCAGAGGCTCTTGTGTGGTCCAGGTGAGTGGTGGCAAGGATCTTAATGGAAGTGGTGGAGATGGGTTGTAATGGTGGGGATTTAAATGAAACATAAGTGGTAATTTGGATGGCAATTTAGACAAATTAGATTTGGGCATTGAGAGGGAGGGAGGAGTCAATAGTGAAACCCAGTGGGTATGTGGTGGCAACCTTTATTGGACAGGAAACCCAGAAAGCAACCCCATGAATTCTGGTCCAGACATGCTGGGACACGGAGTGGGGAGTTGGGAGGGTTCAGGAGGAGACTGGAATGCTTTGGGTCTGGAACTCAGACGGGCACTTTAGGGTGAGTTGTACTTTTAGAAGTTGTCACCGTCTCTTCAAAAGACCTATACATAGAAAACTATAAAACACTGATGAAAGAAATCAAAGAGGACACAAACAGATGGAGAAACATACCGTGTTCATGGATTGGAAGAATCAATATTGTCAAAATGGCTATTCTACCCAAAGCAATCTATAGATTCAATGCAATCCCTATCAAGCTACCAACGGTATTTTTCACAGAACTAGACCAAAGAATTTCACAATTTGTAAGGAAATACAAAAAACCTCGAATAGCCAAAGTAATCTTGAGAAAGAAGAATGGAACTGGAGGAATCAACCTGCCTGACTTCAGACTCTACTACAAAGCCACAGTCATCAAGACAGTATGGTACTGGCACAAAGACAGAAATTTAGATCAATGGAACAGAATAGAAAGCCCAGAGATAAATCCACGAACCTATGGACACCTTATCTTTGACAAAGGAGGCAAGGATACACAATGGAAAAAAGACAACCTCTTTAACAAGTGGTGCTGGGAAAGCTGGTCAACCACTTGTAAAAGAATGAAACTAGAACACTTTCTAACACCATACACAAAAATAAACTCAAAATGGATTAAAGATCTAAATGTAAAACCAGAAACTATAAAACTCCTAGAGGAGAACATAGGCAAAACACTCTCCGACATAAATCACAGCAGGATCCTCTATGACCCACCTCCCAGAATATTGGAAATAAAAGCAAAAATAAACAAATGGGACCTAATGAAACTTAAAAGCTTTGCAGAGCAAAGGAAACTATAAGCAAGGTGAAAAGACAGCCCTCAGATTGGGAGAAAATAATAGCAAATGAAGAAACAGACAAAGGATTAATCTCAAAAATATACAAGCAACTCTTGAAGCTCAATTCCAGAAAAATAAATGACCCAATCAAAAAATGGGCCAAAGAACTAAACAGACATTTCTCCAAAGAGACATACAGATGGCTAACAAACACATGAAAAGATGCTCAACATCACTCATTATCAGAGAAATGCAAATCAAAACCACAATGAGGTACCATTACACGCCAGTCAGGATGGCTGCTATCCAAAAGTCTACAAGCAATAAATGCTGGAGAGGGTGTGGAGAAAAGGGAACCCTCTTACACTGTTGGTGGGAATGCAAACTAGTACAGCCACTATGGAAAACAGTGTGGAGATTTCTTAAAAAACTGTAAATAGAACTGCCATATGACCCAGCAATCCCACTTCTGGGCATACACACTGAGGAAACCAGATCTGAAAGAGACACGTGCACCCCAATGTTCATCGCAGCACTGTTTATAATAGCCAGGACATGGAAGCAACCTAGATGCCCATCAGCAGATGAATGGATAAGGAAGCTGTGGTACATATACACCATGGAATATTACTTAGCCGTTAAAAAGAATTCATTTGAATCAGTTCTAATGAGATGGATAAAACTGGAGCCCATTATACAGAGTGAAGTAAGCCAGAAAGGTAAAGAACATTACTAACACATATATATGGAATTTAGAAAGATGGTGACGATAACCCTATATGCAAAACAGATAAAGAGACACAGAAGTACAGAACAGACTTTTGAACTCTGTGGGAGAAGGTGAGGGTGGGATGTTTCGAAAGAACAGCATGTATATTATCTATGGTGAAACAGATCACCAGCCCAGGTGGGATGCATGAGACAAGTGCTCGGGCCTGGTGCACTGGGAAGACCCAGAGGAATGGGTGGAGAGGGAGGTGGGAGGGGGGATCGGGATGGGGAATAAGTGTAAATCTATGGCTGATTCATATCAATGTATGACAAAACCCACTGAAACGTTGTGAAGTAATTAGCCTCCAACTAACAACAACAAAAAAAAAAATTAAAAAAAAAAAAAGAAGTTGTCACTGTTTCTTAAGAGCAGATTAAGAAAGATGGGGTCACTGACAAAACTTAGGGACCACCAAGGCTTAAAGGGAATAGGAAAAGGAGGTTAACAGAGCAAGGAACATCACACCAGGGACAAATGCTCACGCACAGCCCTGCTTTGATGGGTCTGGGCTCTTATAAAATTTCACTCCTCAACATGACCTGCAAGACCTTCAGGATCCATGCTTTCTTCTTTGAGACAGGCTGGGACCCAAGACCCTTCCCTGCAGTGCTTGCACCTAGACTCAGCTCTTCTAGAGCAGCAAGATACAAAGAAACTGTATGGGACTAAAAATAACTGTATGCAGTGCAGTTGGTCAATTCTGGACCAAAAGATACAAAAAGACAACAACAACAAAAAACCAACTCTACTGCCATTTTTAAAGAGCTGGGAGCAAAAACTGGGTGTCGGGAGGGAAAGCAGGGTACTACACATGCCCACTGCACACAATACCACTCAAGGGATGGGCAGACCCACCTAAGCCACCTCACCAGGCCAACCCTTGGACACACCCCTACCCTCACACACATATAAGGAATAAGCTCACCTCCCGCCTTGGGGAGGGAGCAAGAAAGGGAGCCTCTTGTTTGTTCTTACCTTGCCATACCACCTGCTGAAGCATGGACCCCAGTAAAGCCTTGCCTGAATTTCTTGTCTGTCCCCCACTCAATTTCTATTGACTGGGGAAGGCTCAGAACCCCGGTTGGTATCACCTTTTCTAATTCTGTAAACTCATCAGCTGCTCCTCCACATCCTGCCCCCCCCCCAAGCCCCTTTCCCTCTCCCAGCCTCATGACACCATTCTCTGCTCCCCTGACACTCAGACCTCCTGCCTGATGCTCTGCATGCCCCTCATGAGTCCTTTCTAATGTCCTTGATCTTAGAACTCTACTCATCCTGCAGGACACAGCTTCTCTGATCTTCAAGTCAGAATCAGTGCTCCCCAAGACCCTTCCATCCACATGATGAAGCATCTGTAAAGCCAGGTAATTAACGGGCTAGCTTTTCGTTTCCAAGACTGTGAATTCTTCAAGGGCTGGGGCTTGAATCTGACTCATCTCCACTCGCGCTGTGCCAGAGGCAGCTCCTGGAACAGGGTAGTTAGCTCCTTCATCAATGTTTACAGTCCACATGATTAAATCAATGAAAGCCTATCACAAAATCAAAGCCTTGCCTTTCAGTGGGTAGAACCACACCATTTCTCACCTGAACCTGGCAGTGGAAGCCAGCGTACTTCAGCTTGTAAAGAAAGGAGGGTGGCAGGGTTCAGTGTAATCAAGGGTTGGATGATCTACCAACATCTTTCCAATTTCCTCTCCAGAAATCATCACCTTCCAAATGGCTGCTCAGAATAGGTGAACAAAGGAAGTATTTTTCTTCAATCATTCATGACACATTTAAGGATAAAAAAAGAGCAAGTTCCTCTAATATCTCTTTAATCCCTACCTGAAGTAGCCCGAGGGAATGAATATCTGATTCTGAGTCTTCCTGCCTGAAAAGAACAATGCTTAAAACTTGCAAATGTCAGAAGATGCTAAGGCTGGTGGCACTGTTTGATCTATAGAAAGGAACTGTAAACAGGAATACCTGAACTCCACATCAAAGCAAACCACCATTCCTCTTTTCAACAGCAATTAACACAGCCATTTTATGATTTGTTTAGGTGGAGTCAGCTCAACTCTCTCCATTAAAAAGATGCATAAATTTTATCTTACGGAAAATCCTGGCAGAAATATAAACTCCTCATCCTCTTACTTTCCATAGCTAGAATCAAAAATATCTTTCAATGGATAACCAACAAGGACCTACTACTGTATAGCACATGGAACTCTACTCAATGGATACATGTATATTTATGACTGAGCCCCTTTGCTATTCACCTGAAACTACCTCAACATTGTTAAGCGGTTATGTGCTAAGTCACTTCAGTTCATAGAATTCTCCAGGCAAGAATACTGGAGTGGGTAGAGTGGGTAGCCATTCCCTTCTCCAGGGAAACTTCCCCATCCAGGGATTGAACCCAGGCCTCCTGCATTGCAGGCAGATTCTTTACTGTCTGAGTCCTAGGGAAGTCCTACAATAGGGATGATCTTAAATGTACTCACTTTATGGATTATCTCCTAGTACTGTAAAGAGGATGAAAGGAGTCGATATGAATAAGTGTTTGGAACATGAACTACCACAGAGTAAGTGCTGTGAGTTTGGTTATTGCTGTTCTTAAGGGAGGGGGCAGGTTATCACAGTTTCCAGCTCCATGGTCACAGCTGACCACCATCAGGATGGGCACATGACTTACGCAGCTAATTAGGGTCTACCCTTTGGGGTTTTCTCCATGGACCTGGGTAGGGAGAATCAGTCCCTCTGCAGTGCCTCCATTCTGAGGGGTGAGGTGCAGGAGCTTCTTCCGGGTGGGCTGAGGGGTTCTTTCCTTTTTTTTTTTTTTAAAGTCTTTATTGAATTTGTTACAACATTGCTTCAGTTTTATGTTTTGGTTTTTTGTCTATGAGGTACTTAGCTCCCCGACAGGGATCGAACCCACACCCTGTAGTGGGAAGGTGAAGTCTTAACCACTGTATGGCCAGGGAAGTCCCAGGGTTCGAGTTTATTAACTCACTTAATCCTCACAAGAAGTGGACGAGTGAAGTATAATAACTGCACCCAGTTTGCAGGTGAGGAGACTGAGGCACAAAGAGCGTGTGGAGGTGAAATCTCTTAGTAGCATCCTGCTGTGTGTCATGTGAGCCTCTGATGTCACTGAAGCCGGAAGGACCCTGAGCCCAGGAGGCAGGGGGAGGAGTGGGTGGGGGCCCGGCGGCCCCTCCGGTTCTTTGCTCTGTCCATCTCGGGGCCAACTCTTCACCTGAGACCATTCAGAAAGGACGAGTGTTCATCCCCACAGTGGGCTCAGGCCTTCCCCCAGCCATGGACACAGCTTTGGAGAAACACACTGATGTCCTAGTTCTCTTTGCCAGCTAATGATAAGGTCAGAGCAAATGTGGTCGGATAATGATTCCTAGTCAATACTACACAACGGTCACGTTCTACCACCCTTAATGCTTCCTTCAAGATCAATCCCATTGGCATTAATAGAATGTTCTCATTAAGAATACATGAGACGTGCTGAGTGGCGTATGAATGGAAAGTAAACATTAGGAGATGAAGTCAGTCACTGTGCTGAATCTGTTCTTCATTGACTTCTCTTTTTCTCCAAACTCTCAGGCCCCCACCTTGGATCATTGCTAACTTGTTACCACTGATCCATACAGAATCACTGCCTGAATGACAACTCCACATAGCCAGACGGACACTAGGCCTGGAGTGGAGTCTTGGCTGTGCCACCCAGGGTGGGCGTCTTAACGTCTCTGAGCCTCATGCTGCTTCTGTCTGAAATGCATGCAATTAAAAATCTCCTGACTGCCATTCGGGTCTCTATGAGCCCCAGAGAAGGGCACAGATGGCCCATCTCTACCACCACCCTTGCTAATGATCAGATTTTTGCAAGTGACATACCTGTGCAAACCTCAGTCACCTCAACAGGCAAATGTGGATGGCAATCATGGGGTAGATGAGGGCAAGCAGGAAGGAATAGATGGACACAGTCTGCAAACTAGGATGTGCTGTGCATGCATAATAGATGCCTCCTGCCTCCCGGTTATTTCACAAGTTAAATATAAGAACTAGAGTTTCACTGAAGCTGAGTAGGATCATCCGACTGGTTCTGGCCAATGAGATGTGTGTAGGAGTGACTTGTGTCATTTTGGGGCTGAGGAAGCAGAAACCCAAAGCCTAATTCTCCAGTCTTGCTTCCCTCCTGCAGCCACCAAGACGACCCCGTGGTCCAGACAAAGTGCTGTGTCTCCATTAGCTCAGCTCCCTGAACGGCTGAGTAGAACAGAGCCCCTGCCAACTTGTGCTGCAAAAGTATGAACGAGGAATAACCTTTGTATTATCAAGTCACTGAGAATCCAGAGTTCATTTATTGCTACAGTAACACTTACCTGGTCTTCCCAGGTGGCTCAGTGGTAAAGAATCCACCTGCTAATGCAGGAAACTCAGGTTGGATCCTTGGGTTAGGAAGATCCCCTGGAGGAGGAAATGGCAACTCACTCCAGTATTCTTGCCTGGAGAATTTCATGGACAGAGGAGCCTGATGGGCTGCAGTCCATGGGGTCACCAAAGAGTCAGACACGACTGAGCGACTAAACAGCAACAATAAAACTTAGCTAACATGAGTAATATGCTATTTTTAAAATAAAATCACAACAAAAGATGCGTGTGAATGTGTGTGTGTTTAGTGAAATATTTGGAAATTTATATTCCAAAGTTTAAATTATGACTTTCTCTGGGTGATGTATTTTCATCATTGTAATTCAATCTGTACTTTCTTCCCCTGAACTTTCTACAATAAACATGTATTACTTCACAATCAGAAACATTGAAGCTGTTTTCATTTTGACAAATAAAAAACACATTGATACTATCTCAGAGAGGATTATCTCGGTCATGTGAGAGTTTATGTCTGCTCACATTTCAGCTATTACTAGGGGAAGGCAATAATCCTCTAAGGATGCCTTTCTCAATAAACAAGCATATCATGTTTGGGTAAGAGCATGTTTTCCTTCAGGACCAGTACTGGGAGGGTTCAGAATGGAAATGCCAGAGTGGGTGGATGTCAGCTGGGCGGACCCTTGAACATCAGTCTACAAAGAAGCACCTAGAAGGGGAGAGAGGAGTAGGGAATTGAATGAAATGATGGAGCCACGGGACTCAACATGTTGTCCTGACTTCATTCCAGTGAGGTCCCAGGGGAACTTGAGTTGCTATTGGAAAAGCCAGAAATCTGTCAAAAACTGTGAAATCAGCCACATAAGTTAGGGTTCTGTTTGTTCAACTTTGGTCACAGATTGTTATTCATCCTGTGAACAAGTTTTTAAAAATCATAATTTTTCTCAGGATAAAAAGTAAAAATAATGCAGAAGATGTGGGTTCAATCCCTGGGCTGGGAAGATCCCCTGGGGGAGGGCCTGGCAACCCACTCTAGTGTTCTTGCCTGGAGAATCCCTTGGACAGAGGAGCCTGGGTGGCTACGGTCCATAGGGTCACAAGGAGTCAGACATAACTGAAGCGACTTAACTTGCACACACGCAAAACATATATATATATATATATATATATATATATATGGAATCTAGCAAAATGGTACTGATGGACCTATTTGCAGGGTAGTAATAGAGATGCAGAATTAGAGAATGGACTTGTGGACACAACAAGGGAAGGAGCGAGTGGAACAAGTTGAGAGAGTAGCCCTGAGACGTATGCACTATCATATCTGAAAACAGCTACCTAGTGGGAAGCTGTGGTGTAGCACGTGGAGCTCAGCTTGGAGCTCAGCAATGATCCAGAGGGGTGGGAGAGAGGCTCAGGAGGGAGAAGACGTATGTATACTTGTAGCTGGTTTATGTTACTATATGGCAGAAACCAACACGACACTGTAAAGCGATTATCCGCCAATTAAAAATAAAAGCAAATTAAAAAAAAGAAGGAAACTGATACATCAATAAATGTTTTACTCTTTTCATTGGGTGGGGGGTGGGCAGAGGGAGTAAAAGTACAGACTTTGATGTCATTTCCTGATGGGGCTACACTTCCTCACAGGCTCTGGGCTCCCCCTGCTCATTCCATATCCTCCACCACTGCTGACAGCTCACAGCTCGTCAAGGGCAAGGAGGGATGAAGTGAGGAAGCAGAGTCCTGGTATAACAAGGGCCCAGGAGGTGTTCTGAGGCACGAAGATCGAGTCTGAGAGATGAGGCAGTGTTTTCTGATGACCCTCCCCCATGGACTGGGGCAGGGGGTGGGTTTCAGATTTCTTTAGAATCTTTAGAATCTCCCCAAATGTTCACTGTGGGTATAAGCAATCCAATAAGAATCTAAGGGACTTTGTAGGAGGAAGGGCTGGAGTGACAGGAACTCACTGATCACGTCTCAACTCCAAATCTAACCCCCACTCATCTACAGTCTTTTCCAGCTTGCAGAGGGTGCCCCGATTCCATGGCTCACGACTCACATCACTCTGATCTTTGCTTCATCCTCACATCTTCAGACTCCCCTTCTCTGATTCACTTACAAGTGCCCTCCCCAGGGAATCCAGGTTAATCTCCGCATCTCTGGATTAATTTCCCTAATCACATACGCAGTCTTCTGTGTGACACAAGAAAACGCGTTCACAGGTTTCAGGAATGGGGATGTGGACTTTGGGGGTCCTCAGTCTGTCTCCCACAGGGGCCAGGAGAGAGGCTTATGCACACCAATCCCTGTGACCTTTGGAAGCAGAGGTAGCTCACCTGTTGAGAGTCTTTGTGATGACTCCGCTGTGTGAGGTGGCAGTCACATCACGTGGGTGTCATCTTGGGCTTTAGCAAAGGAGACAGAGAGGTAGAATGTGGCGAGTGGGCTCCGGGTGGAGCATAGAAAAAAGGATGGTGAGAGGGCATCCATCCCAAGGTAAGACGTTTCCATGACCCATTGTGCTGGGAAAGTCCATCTTTAGCCCTGAGCCCTAGGGCAGTCAAAAAATGAAAGTGTTTGTCGCTCAGTCGAGCCCAACTCTTTGTGACCCCAGGGACCGTAGCCCACCAGGCTCCTCTGTCCATGGGATTTCCCAGGTAAGAATACTGGAGTGGGTAGCCATGCCCTCCTCCAGGGGGTCTTCCCGATCCAGGGATCAAACTTGGGTCTCACTCATTGCAGGCGGACTCTTTACCATCTGAGCCACCAGGGAAGCCCAAGCGGAGTCAAGGTAAGTAGCAAACGGAAGGAAGGAGACAGGGGGAACAACTAGAGCAGGTATAGGTGGAGGCCATGCTTAGAAGAACCTCACTAGCATTCTAGTCCTATCCTAGGAATACTGTTATGGCCAGAGTCCTCCCTGGACCCCTTGCCCCGGATGTCGTCTCATAGAGAACCCACCAGGACAGGAGCCAGTTGGCAATACTTACCTACTGAGGTTTTATTATTGGTGACTTAGCAGCCAGGACTTCTGTTCTAGAACACCTGCCAAGTTGGCCAGCAAGAGAGGTTTTGTGCACATGCTGGGCCAGAAAAAGCAGCTTCTGTGTGCTCACATGGCCTTATGTCTGACAGGTTTAAGAAGCAACAGAAGTTAATTATCTGAACCTTAATTTCCCAAGTGGAGTCTTAAAGGAATAGAGACAGGAGTTAGCAGCTCCCGTGCGACCACTGGAGAGAGATGCTTGCAACACAGACCCCTCCCCACACCAGGCATGTCCTGGCCACCATCTTCCACGTCCCACCACCATTTCATCCACATCAAGCCTTCCAGGCTCCTAGCTGAGAGAGCATGAAACACATGCAAGTGCAAAAATATGTACCATGACAAAGGTGTCACCTTCTGTCCTGGCACATCTCTGATTTCCTGGAAGACAGGGGTCCCCAGCCTCTGGGACCTAATGCCTGATGATCTGAGGTGGAGCTGATGTAATAAAAATAGAAATTAAGTGCGCAATAAATGTAATGGGCTCAAATCATCCTGAAACCATCCCCCTACCCCCAATCCATGGAAAAGTTGTCTTCCACAAAACTGGTCCCTGGTGCCAAAAAGGTTGGGGAAAACTGCTCTAAGACATGATTTTTTCCTTTATAAGAGGTTCTTCAAATATTTCTGTCATCTTTGAAAGTGAATGTGATAGTCACTCAGTTGTGTCCAACTCTATGCAACCCGGTGGGCTGTATAGTTCACCAGGCTCCTCTGTTCATGGAATTCTCCAGGCAAGAATACTGGAGTGGGTTACCATTCCCGTCTCCAGGGCATCTTCCTGACCCAGGGATCGAACCCAGATTTCCTGCACTGCAGGAGGATTCCTTACCATCTGAGCCACCTGGGAAGCCCATAGCTTTAGGAAAGCGCACATTAATATTGATGGCTCTACGATAGCTATTTTTTGAACAAAAATCTCTCCCCAAAAGAAGTAAGCCAAATTGCTTCATTTCAGATGATTTTCTGTATTTCCTCCAAGTTTCCATAACTCACTTCCATGCATCTTGAGAAGAAAATTGTTTTCCAGGATGAAGTCTCAACAAGCGCCTCCCCTCTGAAACAGCTCCTGAAGCTGTCAATGTGGTGACTCCGTGAGGATTCTTGGCTTTTTTTTTTTTTAACAAAGATTAATGTCACTGGAAGAGATAGAGCTCACTCCTCGGGGGACCACTTCTCACACAGTGCTGCCTGCTTCCTTTCCTTCCCAGGGAAGACACATGATGAACTGCAAAGAATATCTCCTCTTTTGCCACTGGTGCAGGGGTGGGGGTGGGGGTTAGTTCTGAAAGTCAGCCTAAATGGATTATTTTCCAATTTAACTGGTGTGGTTTGGTATGTTTGTTTTTCCGCTGTTTCCCAGGCGCCTTGCTGGAGATTTTCTTCCCTAGCATGTTTTATTTTATATGAACTTTTGTTAGTAAGTGGTGGAGACTGTCAGAGATCAGGACAGGGAATAAATGGGCCAGCCGGGGGACTAAGAGGGCAGTAAGCTGGGGCTGCAGAAGCTGGCTTATCCTTGCTGCCTTGAAGATATGAAAGGTGAAGCTGAAAATCAAAAGGAAATAGCATCCTAAGTAGAATCAAAACCGCACGTGATTAGAAGCGAAATCATTAGAGACTTCCCTAGTTGTGCAGTGGTCAGAGACTTCACTTTCTAATGCAGGGAACCAAGATCTCACATGCCTCAAAGCAACTAAACCCTCACCGCCACTATTGAACCTATGTGCTGCAACCAAAGAGTCTTCGCCCTGCAACTCAAGATCCCACATGATGCAGCTAAAGACCTGACGTGGCCAAACAAATAAATACTTTAAATAATATTTTTAAAAGAAGGTACTTTTAAATTGCATTACAGAATCTTCTGCCTCCAAAATCTAATAAAATAAACAAAAACTTTTAAAAAAGAGAAGTGAAATAGTTGAACACCACCAAGATGTAATAATAAGGTCCTTTAGAATTCGTGAGTCTATTGAGCTTGGACTCAGTCTGTAAGTTACCATGTGCACCCCAGAAAAGTATGAAAAATAACCTTCCTTCCATCAAAATAGAACAGAAAGAGAATAGGCAGCTGAGGAATGTATACACAGCACAGTGGAAACAGAAAAGTGCAGGTGCGTGTACCCACTCAGCGATGTGGCCAAATTGTATAGGATGCTTACCCTAACCCAGGTACTGTGGTAAGCCCTGGAAGTACAGCAGAAAACAAAACTGATCACATGTTTGTGGAAATTAAACAATATACACTTGAACAACCAGTGAGTCAAAGAAAAAATTTAAAATATCTTGAAACAAACAAAAATGGAAACACAATATATCAAAACTTACAGGATGCAGCCAAAGCAGTTCTAATAGGGAAGTTGATAGTGATGAACACCTACATTTAGAAAGAAAAAACTTCACAAATACACAACCTAACTTTATTCCTCAAGGAACCATAAAAAGAACAAACTAATCCCAAAGTAAGTAGAAGGAAGGAAATAACAAGTATAAGAGCAGAAATAAATGAAATAGAGACCAGAATAACAAGAGAAAAAATCAACAAAACTATAAGAGCTGGTTTTTTAGAAAGACAAACAAAATTAATAAACCCTTTAGGTAGAACAACTGAGGGAAAAAAGAGAGAACACTCAGACACTTAAAATCAGAAATGAAAGAGGCAACATTATAACTGATATAACAGAAATTCAAAGAACCATAAGAGAGTATTGCAAAAAATTATACCAACAAATTGGATATTCTAGAAAAATGGATACATTCTTGGAAACATACAATCTACCAAGACTGAATCATGAAAAAATAGAAAATTGAAATGGATCAATAAAGACTGAAACGATAAAAACAGTAATCAAAAACTTCCCAACAAAGAAAATTTCAGAACCAGATGGCTTCACTGGTGAATTGGACCACACATTTAAACACCAATCCTTCTCAAACTCTTCCACAATATTGAGGAGGATATACTTTCAAACTCATTTTATGAGGCCAGAGTTACCATGATACCAAAGCCAGATAAGGATATCACAAAAAAAAGTACAGTCCAATATCTCTGATGGATATAAATGCAAAAATTCTCAACAAAATGAGAACAAACCAAATGTGTTAAATGACATTAAAATGATCATACACCATGTTCAAGAGGGATTTATCCTTGATATATAAGGATAGTTCAACATACATGAACCAATAAATGCAATAGGCCACTTTAATAAAATGAAAGACGAATGATCATGTTATCACCCAAATAGGTACAGAAAAAGCATTTGCCAAAATTCTTCATCTTTTCACAAAGAAAAAACTCTCAACAAATTGAGTATAGAAAGAACAGACATTAGCATAATAAAGGGAATACATGACAAACCCAGTGTCATAATGCTTACTTTTGGAAGGTGGGATTGAAAATGTCTTTTTATTTTATTGTTTGTTATATTTCCCAGATTTCCTTCTTTCTAACTCTACTATTTATGAATCAAAAAATGAAACATTGGCCTGAACCACCCAAGTTCCAAGAATGAACTCGATTTGCACCACCTTGCTTTGAACAAGAGTAGCTGAAAACTTCTAGCAGATTCAAGAGTAATAGATTTGGGAGAGTGTTCCATTTTGAGGGAGGAGTTGGAGTGGGTGAGAAAGGTGCCCCATTTGGTATGTTTGCCATATGGCAGGCATCAACCAGTCTCTGGCTGGTGGCCATGAAGGGATTTTGCAGAGAAATTATTAAATGACTCCCCATGGACTGTAGCCTACCAGGCTCCTCCATCCATGGGATTGTCCAGGCAAGAGTACTAGAGTGGGTTGCCATTTCCTTCTCCAGGGGATCTTCCCGACCCAGGAATCAAACTTGAGTCTCCTGCACTGCAGGCAGTTGCTTTACCTTTGAGCCATCATATCTGCCCCATTAAATGAGATAGGAGTTTGTAAAGAAGAGAAAAGGATTTGAGAAGTGAGGAGGAATGGGTGTGTGCTGTGCTCAGTCATGTCCAACTCTTTGTGAACCCACGGACTGTAGCCTACCCGGCTCCTCTGTCCATGGGATTTCCCAGGCAATAACACTGGAGCAGGGTATCATTTCCTCCTCCAGAGGGTCTTTCCGACACAGGGATCGAACTTGCATCTCTTGTGTCTCTTCGCACTGGTAGGCAGATTCTTGATCATTAGTGACACCTGGGAAGCCCCTGAGGAGGAAAAATGGATGCTAGTGAAAAATGCCTCCTAAATCTGTCATGAAAACGGTTCAATGTCAAGGTCAGAAGGAGTATGTGAAATGTCCAGGGCTGAGGACCACATCCTAGGACAAGAGGAGTGAACTTCATCAGACAGAGGGATTCTTCATCACTAAGAACAGTTTTGAGTCCCTTGCAAAGAGGATTTTTTTGTTGCTGTTCATGGGATGGAGAATAGAATACTCTGGTTGTATTGAACATTTAGAAAGTCCATCTTACTTTAATTGTTAATTACTTCAAGGCACAAACCTCAAAACCCCCAATAATAATACAAACAAAACTCATGGTTTTCATTCAAGTCCACTGGAGAAGGCAATGGCAAACCACTTCAGTATTCTTGCCTTGAGAACCCCATGAACAGTATGAGAAGGCAAAATGATACAATACTGAAAGAGGAACTCCCCAGGTCGGTAGGTGTCTGATATGCTACTGGAGATCAGTGGAGAAATAACTCCAGAAAGAATGAAGGGATGGAGCCAAAGCAAAAACAATACCCAGTTGTGGATGGGACTGGTGATAGAAGCAAGGTCCGATATTGTAAAGAGCAATATTGCATAGGAACCTGGAATGTTAGGTCCATGAATCAAGGCAAATTGGAAGTGGTCAAACAGGAGATGGCAAGAGTGAATATCGACATTCTAGGAATCAGAGAACTAAAATGGACTGGAATGGGTGAATTTAACTCAGATGACCATTATATCTACTACTGTGGGCAGGAATCCCTTAGAAGAAATGGAGCAGCCATCATAGTCAACAAAAGAGCCCAAAATGCAGTACTTGGATGCAATCTCAAAAACGACAGAATGATCTCTATTCGTTTCCAAGGCAAACCATTCAATATCACGGTAATCCAAGCCCATGCCCCAACCAGTAATGCTGAAGAAGCCGAAGTTGAACAGCTCTATGAAGACCTACAAGACCTTTTAGAACTAACACCCAAAAAAGATGTCCTTTTCATTTTAAGGGACTGGAATGCAAAAGTAGGAAGTCAAGAAACACCTGGAGTAACAGGCAAATTTGGCCTTGGAGTACGGAATGAAGCAGGGCAAAGGCTAATAGAGTTTTGCCAAGAGAACACACTGGTCATAGCAAACACCCTCTTCCAACAACACAAGAGAAGACTACACATGGACATCACCAGATGGTCAGCACCAAAATCAGATTGATTATATTCTTTGCAGCCAAAGATGGAGAAGCTCTATATAGTCAGCAAAAACAAGACCGGGAGCTGACTGTGGCTCAGATCATGAACTCCTTATTGCCAAATTCAGACTTAAACTGAAGAGAGTAGGGATAACCACTAGACCATTTAGGTATGACCTAAATCAAATCCCTTATGAATATACAGTGAAAGTGAGAAATAGATTTAAGGGACTAGATCTGATAGACAGAGAGCCTGATGAACTATGGACGGAGGTTCGTGACATTGTACAGGAGACAGGGATCAAGACCATCCCTATGGAAAAGAAATGCAAAAAGGCAAAATGGTTGTCTGAGGAGGCCTTACAAATAGCTGTGAAATGAAGAGAAGCTAAAAGCAAAGGAGAAAAGGAAAGATATTCCCATTTGAATGGAGAGTTCCAAAGAACAGCAAGGAGATAAAAAGCCTTCCTCAGTGATCAATGCAAAGAAATAGAGGAAAACAACAGAATGGGAAAGACTAGAGATCTCTTCGAGAAAATTAGAGATACCAAGGGAACATTTCAGGCAAAGATGGGTTTGATAAAGGACAGAAATGGTATGGACCTAACAAAAGCAGAAGATATTAAGAAGAGGTGGCAAGAATACACAGAAGAACTGTACAAAAAAGATCTTCATGACCCAGATAATCACAATGGTGTGATCACTCACCTAGAGCCAGACATTCTGGAATGTGAAGTCAGGTGGGCCTTAGAAAGCATCACTACGAACAAAGCTAGTGGATGTGATGGAATTCCAGTTGAGCTATTTCAAATCCTGAAAGATGATGCTGTTAAAGTGCTGCACTCAATATGCCAGCAAATTTGGAAAACTCAGCAGTGGCCACAGGACTGGAAAAGGTCCGTTTTCATTCCAATCCCTAAGAAAGGCAAATCCCAAAGAATGCTCAAACTACCACACAACTGCACTCACCTCACATGCTAGTAAAGTAATGCTCAAAATTCTCCAAGCCAGGCTTCAGCAATACGTGAACCGAGAACTTCCAGATGTTCAAGCAAGATTTAGAAAAGGCAGAGGAACCAGAAACCAAATTGCCAACGTCCGCTGGATCATCGAAAAAGCAAGAGAGTTCCAGAAAAACATCTATTTCTGCTTTATTGACTACGTCAAAGCCTTCGACTGTGTGGATCACAATAAACTGTGAAAATTTCTGAAAGAGATGGGAATACCAGACCACCTGACCTGCTTCTTGAGAAACCCGTATGCAGGTCAGGAAGCAACAGTTAGAACTGGACATGGAACAACAGACTGTCCAAATAGGAAAAGGAGTACGTCAAGGCTGTATATTGTCACCCTGCTTATTTAACTTATATGCAGAGTACATCATGAGAAACGCTGGGCTGGAAGAAGCACAAGCTGGAATCAAGATTGCTGGGAGAAATATCAATAACCTCAGATATGCAGATGACACCACCCTTGTGTCAGAAAGTGAAGAGGAACTAAAAAGCCTCTCTATGAAAGTGAAAGAAGAGAGTGAAAAAGTTGGCTTAAAACTTCAGAAAACTAAGACCATGGCATCCGGTCCCATCACTTCATGGGAAATAGATGGGGAAACAGTGGAAACAGTGTCAGACTTTATTTTTGGGGCTCCAAAATCACTGCAGATGGTGACTGCAGCCATGAAATTAAAAGATGCTTACTCCTCGGAAGGAAAGTTATGACCAACCTGGATAGCATATGAAAAAGCAGAGACATTACTTTGCCAACAAAGGTCCTTCTGGTCAAGGCTATGGTTTTTCCAGTGATCATGTATGGATGTGAGAGTTGGACTGTGAAGAAAGCTGAGCACCGAAAAATTGATGCTTTTGAATTGTGGTGTTGGAGAAGACTCTTGAGAGTCCATTGGACTGCAAGGAGATCCAACCAGTCCATCCTGAAGGAGATAAGTCCTGGGTGTTCATTGGAAGGACTGGTGCTGAAGCTGAAACTCCAATACTTTGGCCACCTGATGAGAAGAGCTGACTCATTTGAAAAGACCCTGACTCTGGGAGGGATTGGGGGCATGAGGAGAAGGGGACGACAGAGAATGAGATGGCTGGATAGCATCACCGACTCGATGGACATGAGTTTGAGTAAACTCCGGGAGTTTGTGATGGACAGGGAGGCCTGGTGTGCTGCGATTCATAGGGTTGCAAAGTGTCAGACACGACTGAGCAACTGATCTGATCTGATCTGATCTGAGGGGTAAACAAAGAAAAGCTCAATATTTGAGCACTTCAAAGTTTATAAGAAGAAATTTTCAAAACAAGGAAGGAAATTAAAGGAAAGGAAAAGGAATGGAGGGAAGGAAGAAAAGACAAAAGGAGGGGTAGATATGAAAAATAGAAGAAAAATCATGTTTTTTTAATTTATTTTTTATCTGGATCATTTTTAAAAAGTCATTATTGAATTTATTACAATATTACTTCCATTTTATGCTTTGGTTTTTTGGTCACAAGGCATGTAGAAACGTTAGCTCCTCGACCAGGGATCAAACCCCAAACCCCGGCATTGGACGGTGAAGTCTTAACCATTGGATTGCCAGGGAAATTACCAATAAAATTTTTAAAAACCCATTGGGGAATGCAGAAAGCATGTGTTTAGAGTCAGTGAATGGGCTGTGGCCCTGGGCTTGGTCCTTGTGTGACCTTAACCCATCTGGAGCCCCATTTCTTCTTCTCCTACAAAACAGATAGGGTGGCAGGTGGGCTTTACAGGTTGTGGGGGAAGGTTTTAGAATAAATTGGCAGAGTAACACTGACATATATACACTAGCATATGTAAAATAGACAGCTGGTGGGAAGTTACTATATAACACAGTGAGCTCAGCTCAGTGCTCTGTGATGACCTGGGTGGGTGGGTAGGATGTGGGGGTGGGATGGAGGCTCAAAAAGGAGGGGTTATATGTGTACTTATGGCCAATCCACATTGTTGTATAGAAGAAACTAACACATTGTAAAGCAATTATCCAATGTAAAAAGTAATAAAATAAAAAATATTTTAAAAATAGAATACATTGCAACAGGATTTAACCAATAATGATCACCCGTTATTTCTGTCCCACAGCAAGCAGTGCCATTTCGTACACATGCTTTCATTTGAACAAGGGCAGACTTGGTGGAAAAAATTATACCATAATCTTCATCTCATAATCGTCTTTGGGTGGTGTCACATCCAGAGAAAAATAGAATTTTAAGTTTAGGGAGTGATCATACATGCCAAACACTGCCAAGAGGGCTGGAAATTGTGGCTTTAGTGACAACAATGACATTGACGACTTTGGCAGTCATTGCTTTAGCCGATGGTTGGAGCAGAAGATGCATTTAAGTGGACTCAGAAATTAGAGGGATATTTGGAAATGAAAAAGTGAGGACAGGGGCGGGGATTCACACTTTGAGACAGGTAACATTTATGAAGCACAACTCTGTGTGTTGGCGTGGAAGAACCAAGGTCATCCAGAGGTGACTGCAGCTTCCTTGTTATTTGTTTTCAGGTACAAGAGACTTGCACACCATTGTGAACCACAGAGATGACAGTAGACAGGAAGAAATTAAAGGTTAGAAACATGGGACAGCATGGAGTTCCTGGAAATAGAGAAGGAGTGGGGATAAAAGTCAGGGATGGAAGGGGAAATATCAATCATAGCTGAGCTAGAAAGGAAGGGTGACTATAAAGGAGAAAGGAAGACAGGGGGTGGGTGGGTTGAAGTGGGATCCTGCCGACAGCCTCCCAAGTGGAAGATGAGGCCATCAGCCAAGAGTGCACACACAAGGAGGAAATGTAAAGCTGGGAGGGGAGGGTCTGTGGTAGCTCCTGATGGTGATGGGAGCAAGGTGACCAGGTTTGCATAAATGTCTTACAAAGATATTCGCAGTTTTCAGTGATTTTTCTCCACTGCTGCTTGGCTACTCCTGTATAGGGTCAGAAAGTGGATGATTAAAATAATTCAAGGCTGAACAAGACAGGATGATAACTAATGAGAACCTGCTGTATAGCCCAGGAACTCCTTATAATGCTTTGTGGTGATCTAAATGGGAAGAGAACTCAAAAAGTGGGGCGGGGGGTGCGGATATGTGTAAACATATAGCTGATTCACTTCATTGGACTGTGCTCAGTCGTGTCTGACTCTTTGCAACCCCATGCAGTGGCTTCTCTCTCCACGGAATTTCCCATGCAAGACTATTGGAGTGAGTTGCCATTTCCTTCTCCAGGGGATCTTCTTGACCCAGGGATTGAACCCACATCTCCTGTGACTCCTGCATTGCGGGCTGATTCTTTACCTGCTGAGCCATTGGGGAAGCCTTTAAAGGAAATTTAGCCTAATTTTAAAAAAGACTGAATAAGACAGGATGGATTTTGTAGAAGGACATAGGACAGTGAGGGTTTGGGCAATGATGTTTTCTCAGCTTCAGGCTGGATGGGAAGGACATGAGGCCAGGAGGGATGTGATAACTGGGGGAGGTGAGAAGTGGACAAAGGATGCTAATCCTTCCAGAGTGGGAGCTGCTCTTCCGTCCTGAGTGTGAATCCAAGCTTTGGTTAAGGCCAAGGGTGAAGTAAGCATTTGGCAAGGGAGCTGAAATTTTATGAGCGTGTATCTTCACAATGGCTGGAGTTCTAGAGGAGACGATGAATAGGATTGGAAGGCACCGTAGTGAAAAGCCAAGGAAGGAAGCATGGTGAAGCAGGAGAAAGAATAGGGAAAAGATGAGTTGAGAGGCTCACATGTTGAATGGTGCCAGGAAAGCACGGAATTAGCAAGCCTCCTGCTTTGAAAAGACTAATGATTCAAATTTTATTTGGGAAGGAACTGAGCTGTTGTGAATCACTGTTCAGGTGCTCAAAAAGTATTTATTAAGCTGAATTTTCCCATCTGGGCTTTTAGAATATCCTCTTACCTAGTTAAAAAAAGAATCTTGGGGCTTTCCTGGTAGCTCAGTGGTAAAGAATCCGCCTGCCAATACAGGAGACTCGGGTTTAATCTCTGGGTCAGGAAGAGCCCCTGGAGGAGGGAATGGCTACCCACTCCGGTATTCTTGCCTGGAGAATTCCATAGAGAGAGGAGCCTGGCGGGCTACAGTCCATGCAGTCGCAAAGAGTCGGACACAGCTGAAGGACTAACACTTTCACTTTTCTTTCACATTTTTCAGGGAGACAGAGATATCAACCACCCAGATCTCTCAACCCAAGGCACATTATGATGTTTAACTATTTTGAAGGAAAAACTCTAAAGTGAACCACTAAATGCTATGAACAACTAAAATGCATTTTAATGAGCAACAGAAAGCTTATAATATCCCACGGCTCTAGCCAGCAATATGTCCCTTTCCTTGCCAGTAATATTTTCAATGGGGAAAGTATCTACAAGTATTTCTCGCTGCCTTTAGTGTTATTAAAAGTACCAGTGTAACCTAGCAACCACAAGGATATAGATATTAAACAGGCACATTATAATATATTTCAGTACTTTGCCATCCATTCAGTGTACATGTCTACATTCTAATAATTACCCATTTCTTATTTATGAGAATAATTTTATGTCATTTTCCCCACTGTCTTTTTAAGTACCCCTTCCTTTTACTTTCCTCTCTGCTCAGTGTTTTGACTGATCTGTTCAGAGGTTAAGGTGAGGGGGAGAAAAGTAAGGGGAAGAAAAAAGAAGTGAAAAATAGAGTGTCTTGATGGGCAGGGCAGGTGGTATGAAAGTATTATTGGACCAGGTCCAATGATATGAGTTGGACTTCCTCATTTTAAACCTGGACAGGCTGCTTTATCAGCAATAAAAGTGTGCCATTTTGGTAGAAAATCTACTGGATCATTTCACAAAGAGTCACACAGGCCCTGGTGATAAATATCTTTGTTGTTGTTTTCTTTGTTGTTTAATCACTAAGAAGTGTCCAAATGTTTTGCAACCCCAAGGATTGTAGCTGGCCAGCTCCTCTGTCCATTGGATTTCCCAGGCGAGAATACTGGATTGAGTTGCCATTTCCTTCTCCAGAGGATCTTCCTGATCCAGGGATAGAACCCACGTCTCCTGCACTGGCAGGTGGATTCTTTATCACTGAGCCACCAAGGAAGCTGATAAATGTCTTAAATTAATGTATATTTCAGTCTGGGGACCTTCCATTTGACTGAACCATAAGGCAATGAGCAATAGAATCCTAGAGCTGAGGATTAAAAAAAAGTCTTGAAAGTTGTCTCTGCCACACTCCCACATGTCTTTGACAAGCACCCACCCATCCTGATGCAATACTTTGGAAACACAGATCTCACTGGCAGGATTTGGTACCACTTAAAAAAAAGACTGAGATCTAGACTAAAGGTAGATGAGGAGCATCTGAAGTCCTTTATTTTTTGTGAAACTTAGCTATGAATGGAAGCAAGGGCACGGGGCATTCATTCAAGGCATAGAGGAAATCAAACCAGATCCTTCTAACGTCCCACTCCCTGTAGCTGATATCCGTGGACTTCTGACATGAACAGCCAATTCATTGGAAAAGACCCTGATGCTGGGAAAGATTGAGGGCAGGAGAAGAAAGGGGCGACAGACGATGAGATGGATGGATGGCATCATGGACTCAGTGGACATGAATCTGAGCAAGCTCCAGAAGATAGTGGAGGACAGTGAGGCCTGTGCTGCAGTTCATGGGGTCGCAAAGAGTCAGACAAGCCTTAGCAACTGAACAACAGCAACAATGGTAAATGAAGATGGAAAGGCTGGTGGTCTTAGGGAAATGTGCTAAAGAGGGTGCAAAGCCTGGAGGCTGAAAAGCTGGAGAGAATGTAGTCAATGAAGTTCACATAGGTCAAAAGGATTAAGAAAATCTCCTCCTAGGCATGAAAATGAAAGGAAAGCAACGTGTTAGAACTAACCAATGAATACAGTAAATTTGTAGGATACAAAGTCAACATAAAAAATCTTGTGCATTCTTATACACTAATAACAAATTATCAGAAAGAGAAATTAAGAAAATAATCCTGTTTACAATTATATCAAAAATAACAAAATACCTAGGAATAAATTTAACCAAAGAGGTGAAAGACCTGTACACTGAAAACTATAAAAACATTACTGAAAGAAATTGAAGAAGACACAAATAGAAAGATATTCCAAGCTCATGGATTGGAAGAAGTAATATTGTTAAAATGTCCATACTATGTCACTGAAAATTCAATGCAATCCCTGTCAAAATGTCAATGGCATTTTTCACAGAAATAGAACAAACAATCCTAAAATTTGTATGTGAAGTTGCTCAGTCGTGTCCGACTCTTTGAGACCCCATGGACTGTAGCCCACCAGCCTCCTCCATCCATGGGATTTTCCAGGCAAGAATACTGGAGTAGGTTGCTGTTTCCTTCTCCAGGAAATCTTCCCCACCCAGGGATTGAACCCTGGTCTCCTGCATTGCAGGCGGATTCTTTACCAGCTGAACCACAAGGGAAACCAAAATTTGTAGAGAACCACAAAAATACTCCAAATACACAAAGAGATTTTTGAGGGGAAAAAAAAACAAAACAAAATTGGAGGTATCACAATTTCTGATTTCAGCCATATTATAAAATAATGGTAGTCAAAACATCAAAACAGTATGGTACTGATATTTAAAAAAAGAAAAAAAGATCAATAGAACAGAGGAGCAGCCCCAGAAATAAAATCACACTTATTTTAAGAAGGAAAGGAACATAAAATAATTGGAGATGGATATTTCTAAAAATGTTTTTTCATTTTAAAACTTTGATTAAACTATTCCTCTCTGCCAAGCACTGTCCTAGGCACTAGTGTTAAAACACAATTCCTTGTGTCTAGCAGCAAAAAAGAAGTCCAGAAATGGAAAATCACAGTTGCAATAAATAAATAAAGATAAATAGACTAATGAAAGCCAGAGATCAAGCGGACGGGAGATGCTTCATTCTTGCCTCAGGATGATTCCAAGGGAAAATGGCATATAATCGTGATAAGAAGGAAAGATGGTCGAAGTTACTATAAGTAGGTAGTGGTGGTTGTGGTTTAGTCACCAAGTCATGTCCAACTCTTATGACCTCGCAGACTATAGCCCACCAGGCTCCTCTGTTCATGGAATTCTCCAGGCAAGAATACTGGAGTGGGTTGCCATTTCCTTCTCCAGGGAATCTTCCCGACCCAGGGATCAAACCTGGGTCTCCTGCATTGCAGGCAGATTCTTTACCCACTGAGCCATGAGGTAAGCCCAAGTAGGTAGTAAGTATTTTCTAACCCATATTTTTTTCTTCACTTGTAATTAAGAAGGATAAAACTATGGGACCACATGGCAAGTTACATAAGAACTGAGAGAATGAGAGGGTGAGTAAAGCAATCAGGAAATTTTCTTATTCTTTTTGACTTACGTGAACTTCATTGACTACATTTCCTCCAACTTTTCAGCCTCCAGGCTTTGCACCCTCTTTTGCATGTTTCCCTAAGACCACCTTCTGTATCAGAATAGAGTACCTTGTCCCATTCTAGAAACCTTATTTTAAGGGCATATGCTGATAAATGATAGCTGCCAGAAGAAGGTGAGTAGATGGCAGAGAGTATCTGAGGGTATGTCATACAAGGTATATCTCAAAAGGTGTTGGCACCTTCAGGCTGAAGCAAAGGGGATGGAGGTAGCCCTTGCTTATGGCTGAGTACAGATAGAAACCCATCCCACAAAGGGCTGGAAAAGACCCTGATGCTGAGAAATATTGAAGGCAATAGGAGAAGGGGGTGGCATCACCCCTTAGCATCACCGACTCAATGAACATGAGTTTGAGCAAACTCCAGGAGATAGTGGACAGAGGAGCCTGGCATGTTGCAGTCCATGGAGTTGCGGAGTCAGACACAACTTAGCAGCTGAACAACAACAACAGATAGGAACCCTTTCTACAAATCATCCAGTGATATATTGGTGGGAAAATGGCAGCATCAGTTTCCTATATCCACTTTTCTTGCTTCCCGTCCCCTTGCATCATGATTGGAAGAACAAATCGGACTGTTTCCTGAAAAAAAAAGTGCTGCCTGCCAAGCTCAGCACCATCTGTCATATGTCCCACGATCAATCCCACTCTGCTGAGGGCATTGCCTCACGTCCTGGTTAGTAAATGTTGTCTGAATCACTAGGATAAATGGGATGGGAGAGTCAGAGGGAGATAGGACCAAGCGGGTATTCACCAGGGATAAAGATGGGGTAGAATTTCTTACCAGACACAATGGAAGTCATCATTGGCTGGGGGAGTAGACTATAGAAAGATTTCACATCTGCTGAAGTAACACAAAGGTCCATCAACAGAGAAGGAAAGGGACTTCCCTGGTGGTCCAGCGGTTCAGAATCCACCTTGCAATGCAGGGCACACAGGTTCAATCCCTGGTCGGGGAACTAAGATCCCACATGCTGCAAAGAAACTACGCCTGCTCGCAGCAACTGCTGATCCCACGTGCTCTGAAGCCTGCACACTCTGGAGCCCAGGCACCACAACTAGAGAGTGGGTGTGCTGTAAAGAACAAACAAAGAAATAAATATTTTAAAAAATAAAACAGAGAAGGTTAGTGATGAGGCAGAATCCGGGCTCTCGAGCCTGACGGTAACAGTATGGGGATGGATGAGAGTTGGCACAGAATTCAGGAAGATGGGGGAATCATAGTTGCAAACGCCTGAGGCTGTGTTCAGCTTCTCTTCTTAAGCCTGCAATGCCTCAGCTTTTGTAAAAGAGCCAGAGGCAGGGCAAATAATTAGTGTCCACCTGAGAAACCAGGCATCCTTCTCCATGACCGTCCCATTACCCACCCACCCCGCCCCCACACACACCCTCAGCTTCTCCTAACAATATCTTACAGAAATGACACAGACAATATGTGTGAATGTGAGCCCTCCTGCCACACTTTCTTACTGTTGTGGCTGTCACCAGTAGCCACAGATGAGGGGAGCGAACACTGCAAGAGGTTTTACAAACAGCTGAGGGAGCAGGGTCCTCTGAAGTGCTTAATTGCTTTGCTGCTCACAGGTCTGGTTAGCAGAGGAGCGCTTTTTAATCCTTTCTTATTGATAGCGCCACCTAGTGACCCTGCTGGGTAAAAATCCTCCCTGGCTGTCAGGCATCATCTGGTCACCTGAGGAGTCCAGTTGGTGGTTAGAAGCTGGTGCTGGTGACTACTGACCTCACACAGACAGCTCAGCTTCACTTTTTCATTTCTATTTTTATCAGTGCAGGAGAAAAATAGCATCATCGGTGTTTTATAATTGGAAACATGACCTATATATTCTTGGCCGCCCCAATCTTTCCTAGAAGTGGAGGGGGGTGAGGGGAGTACAGTTCAATTTCAGAAACAAAGGTTTCTTAATCTGTGTACTGTGCATTAATGCCTCCAGGTTAATTAAGGACAATGAAATGTGGTTGACTGAAAATAATGTGCAAACGAGGCAGGGAACTTAGATTCCAGAAGCACAAAGCTTCCAAGAGGAAATTAAAGAATAGGATGCATGCCTACAGCAGTCACGGGAGTTTGCAATAGCTGAATCTACTTAACTTGTAATTGAAGTCTTCTGAACACATTCTTCATAAGGGGATGTTTCTGTGGGTCTTGGGAAGCCAGTCCAGTCATTCAATTCTGGCCCTTGAGAAATGAAGGTGCTAGTCACCACTTGAGGCTGAGCACTGAAGAAGTAATACTTTCAAACTGTGGTGCTGGAGAAGACTCTCTTTTGAGTCCCTTGGACTGCAAGGAGATCGAACCAATCAATCCTAGAGAAATCAACCCTGAATATTCATTGGAAGGACTGATGCTGAAGTTGAAGCTCCAATACTTTGACCACTTGATGCAAAGAGCTGACTTGTTGGAGAAGACTCTGATTCTGGGAAAGATTGAGGGCAGGAGGGGAAGAAGGTGACAGAGGCTGAGGTGGTTAGATAGCATCACCAACCCAGTGGACATGAATTAGAGCAAACTCCAGGAGAAAGTGGAGGACAGAGGAGCCTGGCATGCTGCAGTCCACGGGATTGCAAAGAGTCAGACGTGACTTAGAGACTGAACAACAACCTGAACACCACCTGCTTCAGAGGACCATGAGCAGGTGACTTAGTATGCCACTGGACTCAAGAAAAGCACAGTTCCCAGATAAGTGAGACTCTTAGACTCTTTTTCTTCCCCACCTTCCCCCCTGTTCCTGTTATTGTTGTTCAGTTGCTCAGTTGTATCTGACTCTTTGCAACCCCATGGACAGCAGCATGCCAGGCTTCCCTGTCCTTCACTATCTCCTGGAATTTGCTCAGACTCATGTCCGTTGAGTCAGTGATGCCATCCAACCATCTCATCCCCTGCTGCCCGCTTCTCCCCCTGCCTTCAATATTTCCCGGCATTATGGTCTTTTCCAATGAGTTGGCTCTTCTCATCAGGTGGCCAAAATAGTGGAGCTTCAGCTTCAACATCAGTTCTTCCAATGGATCCTATTTTCCTATTTTGATGCTATTGTCCATCTCAAAGGTCCAATGTGAACTCTCAGTCCTACCCAATCCCTGAGCCAATGAGACTCTGGTCTGGCAGTCACACATCAGATCTGACCCAGCCCAGATCCCAGGACCCCTTGAATTACTTCCAGTGCTGGGAATTCATCAAGCTGAAACTTTCCTCTGGGATCCCTTATGGGCTTGGGTAGGATTCAGCCTGCTTCCAGACATTCTCCCTGGTCAAACAGGAGTCAGTCCAGACTATTCAGAGGCAGGATCCCCTCACAGTTCCTGTTGGTCCCAGTCTAAGAAAGACACTGAGACCAGACCTTGTTGCCATGGATACCATGCTATGAAGCCTCACGGAGACAGCCCACTAAACTCTCATGGCAACAGCTTTCTGCTATCACCTGTTGCTTTAAAATCCTTAGGGGTTCTGCTTCCCGCTCTGTGTCTTACTAACTTGATAACTTCAGAAATGTCACTTTCTTGGTTTGCTTCCTCTGCACTGACGTAGACTTAATGACTTCTGTGTCTGTCTCTACAATTCTCCACTCTCTGAGGCTGTTCCAGAACCTTAGCAGTGCCTTTCTTTAGCCCCTCAAGCAATATGTGGAATCTAGAAAAATGGAACACACAGACAATCTTATTTGCAAAGCAGAAATAGAGACACAGACGTGGAGAACAAATGTGTGGATACCAAGGGAGGAAAGGAGGGGTAGGATGAGTTGGGAGATTGGGATTGACAGGTAAACACTCTGATACAATGTATAAAACAGATCCCTTGGACTAGGAAATGACAACCCACTCCAGTATTCTTGCCTGGAAAATTCCATGGACAGAAGAGCCTTGCAGGCTACAAGCCATGGTGTCGCAAAGAGTTGGACATGACTGAGCACAGCCACACACAAAATAGATAACTAATGAGAACCTACGATATAGCACAGGAATGCTATAATATGCTATAATAATGCACTGTGGTGACCTGAACCGGAAGGAAATCCAAAAAACAGGGGATGTGTGTGTATACATGACTGGTTCATTTTGCCGTACAGTAGAAACCAGCACAACATTGTAAAGCACTATACTTCAACAGCAATTAATAAAAAAAAAGAAAAGACAATCTTACCACCACGGTGGAGTAGATCAGTGGCCTTACCTACAAAGTAACTGAGAAACGAAGAGACACAAGTGAGTGACTTGGAATGACAGTTTTTACTTTTTGCCCAGTAGGTTTTCATCCCTGTATTCTGATCACAGAACATTTTTAACTTGGGCAATTTTCTCCCTAACTTCCTCTCCACCAAGTGCCCTACCATCCCCTCCCCAGCCCATAGGGGAGGACATGAATAGGCTAAGCAAGCACTGGGTCCCTCCACAATGTGACCCAAGATGAGCCACTTTGGGACATTAATGAATAGGAGATAATTAGCTATTAACAGTTCTTTCTTTTTACCTGTGGATTGAGAATTCTAAGGATGATAGACACACCACTGTTGATGATCATTTTTTCTCAGCCACATAGACAAAGATGAGTGAAAATGAGGCTCTGCTCAGACAAAAGCAAACAGAAAAGAGGTGGAAAATGATTCTTGATCATCTCTCTTTGTCTTCTTAGATAATTTCCCAATAAACCCTCTTCCCACCACCAACACCCTTGTGGGTGGGGGAGGGTGAAGCCAATTTGAAAGTCTTTATTGTGTTTGAATCTGAAAGTGTCCTGACTTCCTGCTCACTCTTGATCTCTCTGTGCCTGAAACCCAGCTCCCATCAAATTTCAGTGCCTCGATTCCCTTCATGGCACAAAGCTGCCCCTGCATGGTCTTTCTGCCAACCTGATGTCCCTGTGGTCCTTCCAAGTCTTTTAAGTATCTTTAGCCCTTGTTATTACTGTTGTTGTTCAATCACTAAGTCGTGTTCAACTCTTTGCGACCTCATGAACTGCTGTATGCTAGGTTCCTCTGTCCACCGCTAACTTGTGGAGTTTGCTCAGATTCATGTCCATAGAGTCAGGGATGCTCTCTGACCATCTCATTCTCTGCCACTCCTTTCTCCTTTTGCCTTCAATCTTTTCCAGGATCAGAGTCTTTCCCAATGAGTCAGCTCTTCGCATCAGGTGGTCAAAGTATTGGAGCTTCAGCTTCAGCATTAGTCCTTCCAATGAGTATTCAGTGTTGATTTCCCTTAGAATTGATTGGTTTGATCTCCTTGCAGTCCAAGGGACTCTCAAGAGTCTTCTTCAGCACCACAATTCGAAAGCATCAATTCTTCGGCACTCAGCCCTTGTGACAAACATACTCACATTTCCCAGAAATAACAACCCAGGAGCCATATTCAATTGTGCCCTCTTAACTTGGAGGCACAGTGTCCAGGTATGTGGGAAAATGGAAGGATGAGGGCATACCAGCCAAGAAAGGGAAGCCCCAATGATGCCAGAGAGAAGTAAAACCCACATTTAAAACGTTTGCCTCGACTCAACATAGACCTCCAGAAAACAAAGGCCCCCTCCCCTAATTCCCTCAGGCTAATCAACTCTACTCATCTCAAATAGATGTTAATTAATCCCAAGTGGAAATGTTTAGATGAACTAACCTGTCCACTCAGCCTAAGGAAAGTGACCAGGATATATTACATGTGTGTGTTGTTCATTCCAGTTACAGAGCCCTACAACCTCCATTTTTTTTATTTGTGTTTTTTATTTTTATTTCTTTTTTCTTTGTGTTTTTTAAAAGTTCTTTAATTAATTAATTATTTTTTAAATTGGAGGCTAATCAGTTTACAGTGTTGTGTCAGTTTCTGCTGAAGTTTTTTGTTTTTATTTTTTTGACTGCCACTTGCAGCATGTGGGATCTTAGTTCCCCTCCCAGGGATAGAACCCCTGCCCCCTACAGTGGGAGCATGGAGTCTTAATCACTGGACCACCAAGGAAGTCCCACAACCTCCTTTGTTTTTTTTAAAGTTCCTGATTCAATAGGTCATAAAAGGATATGCAGTTTTAAAACCCTAAAATAAAACATCAAATACAATCATTTCACACCTTAATTATTCCATGAATAACCACATCCAGTTTAAATGTGTCATTTGGCAGAGCCACAAAGGCAAAGGAAAATGCTCCTAATGAATAATCTTTGGTAAAACAGCCCTGGAAAAATCTTAGTGCTTTTTGGAGCACAGCATACTAAATGCAATTTTATTTTTCCATTTTTTCTCCCCAGGTTTCAAGCGGCAGAAGCAATCTGATGGGCTTATAGCTCCGTATGTAGGTCACTGGCACATTTGCATGTTCTCCCAAGAATCATTTTCCATAGGGTTTCTGCTCAGGGAGGGAACACATCTAAAATTGAAACTCACTTTGGTGAGGCTGATATTCGAGAGGGAAAAATTAGAGAGTGGTTACCAAGCTGTGCTGATAATGTTGGTTCCATTTCAAAGTGTCTTCAAGCTGATGGAAATTACAGAGATGACCACCTAAACTCCCAAAGCGTCAAATAGCCTAAACTGTATTCGGGGAAAAAAAAAAGATTGTGGTGTCATTTACAATTCACATGCGCCTTTCTAGATTTATGCCCAAAGGCATTTTGTCATTTATCGTTTGGCCAATGCCTCTTGGAGACATTTTTTTTTCTGTAATTATTTCCACGCATTTTCATAGAAGCATCTGCTCTCCGATGGTGATGCCCAAGAAAAGAATTAGAGGGGCTGTATACCCAGAAAGTCCTGGAATCTGAGTTCTCAAAATGAGAAGCGACGAAAGTCGAGGAAGGACACAGGATGACGTTTCCAATTCTGTATTTAGAAATTCTATATTCGTCTACTAAGCTACTGAGGATGCAACAAGAATTGCTTTTGCATTTGCTTTCATTCTTCCTTCTTCTGCCGTCCAGCAGAGGGGAGGGTAAATCAGACAAATGTCCCTGCCTGTCCCCTTAACGGATACGTTGTCCTAACGGTCTGTGAAGAAAGCTGAGCGCCTGATGCAGTTGCTTGTCTGTCTTCAGCCTGGTTTGTGTCGTTGCCCCTTCCTGGGAGAAGAGAAAAAGGGATCACGGCAGCCTGCTAACCTTTAGGAAGAGTTTAGGCCTTACCTTGGGCTTCCCAGCTGACACTAGTGGTAAAGAACCTGCCTGCCAGTGAAGGAAACATAAGAGACATGGGTTCTATCCTTGGGTTGGGAAGATCCCCTGGAGGAGGACTTGGCAACCCAATCCAGTATTCTTGTCTGGAGAATCTGATGGACAGAGGAGCCTGGCGGGCTACAGTCCATAGCGCTGCAAAGAGTGGGACACGATTGAGCGACTAAGCACACACACAATAGATCAGAGCACTGCCTGAGTTTAAGGTGTACGGTTATATAATTAATAAGATATCATGAAATGATTGTCAGTTCAGTTCAGTCACTCATTCGTGTCCGACTGTTTGTGACCCCATGGACTGCCAGACTTCCCTGTCCATCACCAACTCCTGGAGCTTGTTCAAACTCATGTCCATTGAGTCGGTGATGCCATCCAACCATCTCATCCTCTGTCATCCTTTCTCCTCCTGCCTTAATCTTTCCCAGCATCAGGGTCTTTTCCAAGAAGTCAGTTCTGACTCATTGAAATGATTATCACAATAGGTTTATTGAACATCCATCATCTCCTATAGCTCCAACATTGAAAAATAGAAAAAATGGTTTTTTTCTTTGTGATTAGAACTTGGAACTTACTCTCTTAGCTTTCATATATAATGTGCAACCATGATAATTATACTTATCATATTGTACATCACATCCCCAGTACTTATTTATCTTATAACGGGAAGATATAAGATATCTTTTTGACTGTCTTCATCCAATTCCCCCTCACCACTGTAGTCACAAATCTGATCTGTCTTTCTATGAGTTCATTTGTGTTTTTTTGAAGTATAATTGACCTACAACATCATGTTAGTTTCTGTTATGCAACATAGTGATTTGCTATCTCTGTGCATTTCAAAATGATCACCACGATAAATCAAGTTACCATCTGTCACCATATAAAAATATGACATAATTATTGACTATATTCCCCATTCTGTGCATTTCATACCTGTGACTCATTTATTTTGCAACTGGAGGTTTGTGCTTCTTAATTCCCCTTACCTGTTTCTCTCCTGCACGACCCCCCCCAAACTTCTTTGGTAACCACCTGTTCTATTTATGACTATTTCTGTTTGGTTTTATATGTTCATTTGTTTGTTTGTTAGATTCTACATATAAGTAAAAATCATATGGTATCTGTCTCTTTCTGAATTATCTCACTTAGCGTAACACACTTTAGGTGCATCCATGTTGTTGTAAATGGCAAGATGCCATTCTTCTGGCTGAGTTATAGTCTGTGTGCATTGTCTTTATCCATTCATCTATTTCTATTGATGGGCACATAGGTTGACTCTGTATCTTGGCTATTATAAATAATGCATCAATGAACATAGGGGTACATATGTCTTTCTGAATTACTGTTTTCAATTTTCTTCAGATAAATACCCAGGAGTGGAATTGCTGAATTGTGTGGTAGTTCTGTTTTTAAATTTTTGAGGAATCTTCATACTGTTCTCCATAGAGACTGCACCAATTTATATTCCCACCAACAGTACACAAGTTCCCTTTTTTCCGCATCCTCACAAACATTTGTCATTTGTTGTCTTTTTGATAACAGTCATTCTGACAGGTGTGAAGTGATATGTCACTGTGGTTTTGTTTTGCATTTCCCTGACGATTTGTGGTATTGAGAATTTTTTCACTTGACTTTTGCCATTTGTATGTCTTCTTTGGAAAAACGTTTATTCAGGTCTTCTGCCCATTTTATAATTGAGTTGTTTGTTTTTCTTATGTTGAGTCCTATGAGTCCTTTGTATATTTTGGGTATTAAGTGCTTATTGGATATATCATTTACAGTTTTCTTCTCCCATTCAGTAAACAGATTTTTCATTTTGTTGATAATTTCCTTCACTGTGCAAAATCTTTTTAGTTTGATGTAGTTCCATTTGTTTATTTTTGCTTTTGTTTCCCTTGCCTGAGGAGACATATCCAAACAAAATACTATTAAGACTGACGTCAGAGAGTGTACTGCTTTTGTTTTCTTCTAGAAGTTTTATGGTTTCAGGTCTTACATTTAAGTCTTTAATCTGCTTTGAGTTTATTTATGTGCATGGTGTGAGAAAGTAATCCAGTTTGATTTTCTTGCATGTAGCTGTCCAGTTTTTCCAACACCATTCATTAAAGAGGCTGTCTTTCCCTTTTGTATATTTTTGCCTTCTTTGCTATAGATTAATTCCCCATATACATGTGGATTTATTTCTTTTTTAGTGTCTTCTTGTTTTTGTTATACCAATCTTTAAGCATTTTTAGGATTTTTAATCCTTCATAATTTCACACTTATAGTTAATAGCTGTGAAATCTGAGGTGCAAGCATACAGCCAACAATAGTCATTTCTTTGAGAATTCTCATTATTTTCTTCTTGATTTAAATGGCTTTAACATTATGTCTAATTTTTCTACACACTGTAACAACACATCCAAACTGTTCCTGATTAGACATAAGCATTTCATTTTAGCAACATGTGTTTGGTTAATTCTAATGTTTTTTACATTTTTTCATTTACTTTATGTTCAAAACCTAACTGTTAGAAATATATACAAAACTAATTTGAGGTATTAGCAAGATAGTACTAATGATGGAAAACTTTTTAAAGTAGAAAAATACATTCAAAAGCTCCAGAAAGAAATCAGAAATAATGAAGATCTTATCACATTTACAAGTAGAAGTTTGCGTGACAGAAAAATAGCACTTTACGTGGAAAAAATATTCATTTGTCGTGATTTCTCTTTAGCCAAACTTTTGGAATTTCAAAATTTATTAGCCAGCTTCTCAGGTGGCAGAACAATTTTAGATTAGTTCATAACTAGAAGGTATCACATAATCAGTAACCAAACATGAACACTTATGCCAAAGCTACTGAAATAGTCACATGAAACTACCACTGACACATATGATACGTATAATGAGTTGGTCATTTGATGAATTGAATTTTGGCTCATTGGGTTTTTGAGAGTTAACTGGTGGCCAGATTGCCTGATTTCAAAAGAGCCAATTCCTTTCCCCCAGGGAAGCCTGTTTCTACAACCCACTTTCCAGGGGCAGTTGGTCTCCATGTTGGTTGCATTCTTATCCATCCACTCCTACTGCTGCTGCTGCTGCTAAGTCACTTAAGTCGTGTCCAACTCTGTGTGACCCCACAGACGGCAGCCCACCAGGCTGCCCCGTCTCTGGGATTCTCCAGGCAAGAACACTGGAGTGGGTTGCCATTTCCTTCTCCAATGCATTAAAGTAAAAAGTGAAAGTGAAGTTGCTCAGTCGTGTCCGACTCTTAGCGACCCCGTGGACTGCAGCATTACCAGGCTCCTCTGTCCATGGGATCTTCCAGGCAAGAGTACTGGAGTGGGTGCCATTGCCTTTTCCATCCACTCCTACTAGCACTTCCAATTAGATCATAAATCTTGGCCAAATCCAGAGCCTTCTTTGAGTCTGTCACTCCAGCTTCCTCCATAAGACAGGATGGGACTGAGATCATGAGCTGTACCAAAGCCTTAGCAGCAACTGAGTCCCCTTCCATTAATCTTCCCATATATCTCTCCACTAGGATCAGGAACTTTTCTTTCTGTCAGCTCCTAAGGTAGGAAGGAAGCCTCGGGATTTCTATTGAAATGCCGACTTCTGTTTTTAAGTGAGTCAGAGCCCCAGGGGCCATCCTTTTCCGACTGAGTGCCTCAGTACTCTTGATACCTAAATCCCAGCCTTCTTGTTTTGAGACAATTTTTCTCCATTTTACCCTCGGAGTGTCATCCCAGGTTTGCAGAAGGAAGACCTGAGGATTTCCTTGAAATTGTATAAAATCTCCCACTGCATTCGGTCTGGGAGAACAACAACACAGGGTGGAGAAAAAGTCCAAGCTCAAAGTCAGGAGACTTAACTCTATCCAGACACGTCTCACTGGGTGACACTGAGCACATTTCCTTTTGAAGCACCTCAGAGTTTTTGTTTCTTTTTTTTTTATTTTTGATGTGGACCATTTTAAAAGTCATTATTGAATTTGTTACAATATTGCTTCCTTTTTATGCTTTGGGTTTTTTTTTTAATAGCCACAGGGATCTTAGCTCCCTGACCAGAGATGGAACCCACAGCCCCTGCACTGGAAGGCGAAGTCTTAACCACTGGACCACCCGGGAAGTCCCCAGCACCTCGGTCCTTCTCACTGTGCAGTCAGGGCAGGGGTAGGGGGAGAGAGCAATGGTCTCTGAAGCCTCTCGAAGTTTTAACTCTTGTGTGATTCTATTATTCCTAGAGCTACTGCCCATGTGCCGGAAGTGAGACGCCCTCTCCATAAACCGCTCTTTCCTGACTCATTGACAAACTACTTCCTCACTTTTTTTGTTTGTTTCCTATATTTGATTTCAAACTAATTAACAAAGATCTCTATTCCAAAGAAGCCAAACTTCCATAACTGAGATAGGAGAGCCAAGGGAGCAGGTGTCGGCCCTGCTGGTCCAACAAGACTCCATCTCAGGCTCTGTTCTGTCCTAAACAGAGTACCACCTCTATGCTTCCTGTCTTCTCCTTTTATACACAAGGATAATCATACTCCTCTTCTGCATCAAAAAAGGGAAATATGTTTGCCAAAATGTTAAAGCGTCTTAAAGTTCAAGTTGTCATTCTGTTCTAAAAGAGCAAGGTTTGGAGCTGGATAATTCTCTATTGTGGAGCAGCAGCCCTGGCTTTTATCAACTTGATGCCAGAGAACATCTCACCCCAAGCTGCGACAACTAAAAATGTTTCCAGATACTGTCAAATATTGCCTGGGGGGCAAACTGGCTCTCACTTCTGAACCGCTGATTTATCATGAATCTAAGACACAAAGCTAAAATTTAGGCAAGTCATTTAGTGTATCATGTTAATGATTTGTTGCTGTTTAGTCACCAAGTCGTGTCCAACTCTTTGGCACCCCATGGACTGCAGCACACCAGCCTTCCCTGCTTCTCACTATCTCCCAGAGTTTGCTCAAACTCAAGTCCACCAAGTCAGTGATGCCATTCAACCATCTCATCCTCTGTCGTCCCCTTTTCTTTCTGCCCTCAGTCGTTCCCAGCATCAAAGTCTTTGTCAGTGAGTCGGCTCTTTACATCATGTGGCCAAAGTATTGAAGCTATATGTTAAGGATTTAAATATATTAATGTCACATGATGTCTGGAAGTCAAGAATTTTCAGGCATATTGAAAAAGATTAAGAGTAGACCTATGAAGAAGATGAACTTGGCTTTGAATCCTGCTTCCCCCACCTACCAGCTGAGTGATCTTAGGCAGGCAGCATTGCCTCTCTGAGCTTCCATTTCTTCACCTCTCCTAAAGTGTTGGGAAGCTTAAATGTGATGATAGGTACTTAGCTAAGTGGGTGTTCCACGATGGTAACTTTTGTAATCACAGCGACATCTATTGGCAAAATTTAAAATGACCACTCAGCTCTGTTAGAACTTTTTTTTTTTTTTTTAATTTTGTTAGATTATAGTTGCTTTTGGGCTTCCCAGGTGGCACAGTGGTAAAGAATTCACCTGCCAATGTAGGAGATGCAAGAGACACAGGGTCAATTGCTGGGTTGGGAAGATCCTGGAGGAGGAAATGGCAACCCACTCTGGTATTCTTACCTGGAATATCCCATGGACAGAGGAGCCTGGTGGGCTACAGTCCATGGGGCTGCAAAGAGTTGGAGATGACTGAGCAACTGAGCACATCACACACCACATCATACGGACAGGTAGTTCCTCATACAGTGAGGGAGACGGTGCAAATGCAAACCAAAATAGTTCTAGGTGACTACAGCGTAAATCAGGTTGAATTTCACTAGAACTGGCACATGGCCCAGTCTGAAGTAGAGTCCAGGACAAAGGACTGAGTCTGGGTGGTATATTTTGAAAATGAAGGGGAACAAGAGTGAGAAACTGAGGAGATGTCAGTGGTAAAGAAGAAATGCCAGTCAAAGGTACTTATCGAGCTGGCAGCTGCTGAGGGCAAATGGTCCACAGTCCAGTCCTGGAGGGGCCTTCTGGCGACCTGCACAGGATGTCCCTCAAAACCCACTTGAGATGTGGGAAAGCGAGGCTTTAATCATGAGCATCCATCCCACACTGATCCAGGATTATTCTGGAGGAGTTAACTCTCATTCCAGCAATCTTGTGCTTGCATCAGAGCTCTGGGCAGACTCTTGCAGGGATCGTATGATGGTAAGGGCAGAATGTGTGGGCTGTTGTGCAGGGTTTCTCAGGAGAGATGTTGTCAGCTACATCAAATGTGGATATTTGCTAGAGTGACACCTGCAACAAAGCAGTGGGCTGAAACATTTTAAGGGGAGTTCTACTAGACATTTATATGACAGAAGCTCCATAGGAGGAAAAACCCCAGACAAAGAAGGAGAAACACCAAGAGCCCAGAAACAACCTCTGTAGGCTTAATTATATTTATTTAAGATATATTCAGGGACTTCCCTGCTGGTCTAGTGGTTAAGAAGCCACCGTGCAGCACAGGGGATGTGGGTTTGATCCCTGGTCGGGGAACTAAGACCCCACACACTACAGGGCAACTAAGCCTGCGTGCCATGACTACTGAGCCTGCGTGCTGCAATTAGCGAGTCTGTGCACCTCAACGAAAGATCTCACATGATGCAAAGAAAGTCCCACATGCAGCAACTAAGACTGGAAGCAGCCAAATAAATAATAAACGAAAGAAAAAATTTTTTAAATAAATATTTAATGAGCATTTACTATGTGCTAAACACTCTGCAAGGTCCTTTGAGGAAAGCAAGATAATGTAGAGATGAATAAGATGAGGATCATCCTTCTTACAGTCTCAGCATGCACTGAGAAAAATTGCGCTTTTTCACAAGGCCCACTTGGCTTAAGAAGCCTTCTTGAACACCTTGCCAGAAGTGGATTGCCATACAGCAGACCTCATTTTCCCACAGAAACCTTGTCACAGTCTTTCAGTGTATTTCTACATAAAGATTTGACATCAAATACCTATCTTCAATTTAAGAAGTAAAAAATGAAAGAAGGCTAAGACTTGATTTCTAAAGATTTTTTTGATATGGAACAATCTTAAAGTCTTTTATTGAATTTGTTACAATTTTGTTTCTGCTTTATGTTTTGGTTTTTTGGCTGTGAAGCATGTGGGATCTTAGATCCCACAGGGATCGAACCCACAGCCCCTGAATCAAAAGGTGAAGTCTCAACCACTGGACCACCAGGGAAGTCCCCCTTTATAACTTTTTTAAATTACAAAAGTAAGCTCTATTAAATAGGTTTCATAGAATTATAGACATTGTCCACACAAGCTCACTGTCCAGTCATGGGACAGAAAGGAGATTGGAATCTTCCAGCTACAATCCACCTCTACAACTGAACATCCACTGGACTTGGATAAGTCACGGCCCCTCCATCAACCCTGGCTCCAGTTCATATCTGTCTAGAACCTTCTTCTGAACAAGACTTTCTCCATCCTTTGAACTCTTCCAACATTCCAGGATTTGCCTCTGATTTTTAGCATTTCATGTCTTTCAGTCTTGTTCTCATATTTCAAAGGTTCATGTTGAAGTAACCCTTCTCCAAAAGTGATATAAAATGACCTTAGTTTTGAAGTACCTTTAGCCTTAATGAAGTGAGAGGGTCAGATGGATAATGAAAGATAAATGAATTAATGTGTGTGTGTGTGTGTGTGTGTGTGTTTGCCTGAGAAGAAGGTCTGGAAGTTCAGATTTGATCCCTGGAATCATAAACATTCAAGGTCTTGGGGTTAGAAAGCACTTTAAAATGGATTCTTGAATTCTTTCAGTAATGTTCCCACCCAGCGGTATTCACAGTATGCCTCAATACATGCTCTACAGGGAGACATTAATAACAAAAATATGTAAAATAATTAAGGGCTTATATGCTGGTTGCTGCACTAAGTTTTTTGCACACCTTGTCTTTTTTAACTCTCATGACAACTTCAAGAGGTAGACACTATGCTTTTCATTTTGCAGAAATAGAAAGCAAGGCCAAAGAGGTTAAGAAACTCATCCAAGATCACAGAGCTATCCAGGCAGAAGGCGCAGAGCCTCTGCATTTTCATCATATTAAGACTTCAACAAGATTCTCCTCTGGTAAAGGCTCAGCTCCTTGGGGCTCCATGAGTTACATCATTTCTTGAATAGCTGCAGACTCCATATGGAAACAGGAAGCTCAGGCCCCTGGAGGTCGGTAGAGCAGAGAAGGGGGCGAAAAATGAAGCTTTAGGTAGAAAAATAAAAATCTTTAAAAAAATATATCAAGGAAGAAAAGGTCAGTAGGAAAAGGAGGGATGTCAAGCTGGGAAGTGAGAGTTAAAATGAGAGGCACTCCTGTGAGAAGCTTAAGCTTGGTGCCAAGGGAAAGGCATGCAGGAATTCTGCAAGCAGAGCCAGGAATCCAGGCACATGTGAACAGCTCTTAAGTTGCTGGAGTGTGCCTAAGAATCAGAGGGAAAAAAGACTCCAATTTTTCAGAGATTCAAGACTGAGGGGAAAAATTGTAATAAACTGGAAGCATGCTATGGTGTGGGAAACGCAGGTATTGCTGTCAGACAAAGATGTCACTCATTTACCACTTGTGCAGACTGGGCAAGTAACTTAACCTCTCTGAACCTCAGTTTCTTGGTCTATTAAATGAGGATAACAACAGATTCTTCAGCATTTTATAAGGTCAAATAGTTAATATACATAAATGAGTATTTAGAACATGGTAGGTACTTAATAACATTAGTTCTCTTCCTAGAAAGAAAGAAGGGTATCCCAAATTGTCTCAGGAGGGACATGTGGAGAAGGCCAGGAACTAGAAGGGGGAATATGTTGGTAAAAGCCTAGAGGCAGAGAATTAATTATTTATACCATGCTAAGCTACATGGGTCAGCAATAGGAGTGATTTAGTTACACATTACACATATGTGTGTGTGTGTGTGTGTGTGTGTGTGTATTTTGCAAATAAGCTCATTTGTATTATTTTTTAGTTTCCACTTATGTACTGTGCTGTGCTAAGTCACTTCAGTCATGTCCGACTCTTTGTGAACCCACGGACTGTAGCCCGCCAGGCTCCTCGGTCCATAGAATTCTCCAGGCAAGAATACTGGAGTGGAGTGCCATCTTCTCCTCCAGGGCATCTTCCTGACCCAGGGATTGAACCCTCATCTCCTGCGGCTCCGGCAATGCAGGCAGATTCTTTACCACTGAGCCACTGGGGAAGCCCTCCACATACAAGTTATAGCAAATAATATTTACCTTTCTCAAAATACAGACATTTTGACTTTTAGACTGTTCCCAGGACACTGGGTAACTTTGAAGGGCAAAGTCCAGGCTTCCCTTTGATAATAAAGGTAGGGACAGAGGAAAAATTCCCTGGAGATTGACAGCAGGATTTCCTCATGCACAGCCTTGGCTGAGGGTTAACTGACCCCCAGAGAGAGGCTGACAATGTCCACATGCATGGATATCTCTAAGCTCCTCAATATAAGAAGCCCATGGCACAGGGACTATCTTATTCACCGTAATTTTCTTACAGTCAAAACAGCAGCAAGTGTAATTTTGTCCGGTGCTCAGAAAATAGTGAATGAAACATCTTGGACTTCCTCTTTCAATTTTGGAGAATGTTTTCTGACTCTTTTGAATGAACTTGGAAAGAAAAGTTTCTTCCTCTTTAGAGAACAAAGGCACCACAAAAAATGAACAGCAGACAGACAAAGATACACCCATTGCAAACAAAGCAAGGTAGTTACTTTATCTTTTACTTTATTGAACAATATTTAGCCCCCTGCAGTGGAGCAACACTGGGCTTCCCTGGTGCCTCAGACAGTAAAGAATTTGCCTGCAATGCAGGAGACACAGGTTCAATCCCTGGGTTGGGAAGATCCCTTGGAGGAGGAAATGACTATCCACTCCAGTATTCTTGCCTGGAGAATTCCATGGACAGAGGAGCTTAGTGGGCTATAGTACATGGGGTCGCAAAGAGTTAGACACGACTGAGCAACTAACATACACTACCGGGATATTCCAGCACATTCTACCGTTTGTGACTGAAATGGAGAACACCATGGAGCATGAAGAGAACCCTGTAGCAGATCAACCAAACAGAAGGAAAGGCCTGTCAGAGACCCGAACACGACTACTGAAAGGTTTGGTTCGGGGCCTCATCATAGTTTTTCTCCCAGATGCTTAAGGGCCCGGGAGGAGGAATGGACACCCTCTCCCAAGCATCTCTACCCCAATAAAAAGATAAAAGCAGAAGAGTGGGTAATTGTCATGCCATGCAAATTGCCTTCTATGACAGGCTTTTTAAAATTAGGTGTATTATGTCTTACAAATTAATTTTCAATTATTTTGAAATGAGCTTGATCTAGCCATTGCCATAAGCAGAATGTTAAATGCAGCAAACTCGGATGCTTTGATACAATTGCAGTTAGGGGACCCTGTGTCCTGTGCTATGTCTTCATAGTATTGAACCATGCCAGCAGATCATCAGCTAATTGCTGAAGACCGAGACAAGGAGAAAATACAGTGGACACATCGCTAAATCATGAAAACTGTTTATACCCAGTGAGAAATCTGGTCAATACTGTCTCTGAAATGGTCTTTAATGCTGCCAAAAAAGAATAGGCATGGCTAACTGCGTTTCCAATTAGGCAATTGTTATAATTTGCCAGTTATAAATCACCATTCTATAGCATAAAAATAGTCATTAAAAAGCTTCCAGGTTTTAAAAAAAATCAGCTGATGGAATGACTTATAAAAGCCAACTTAAACGTGAAACAAGATTCCATTAGTATGGAAGAAACAAAGAGAGGCAGCCTGAACTTGTACTTGCTGTGGATAATGAAGCACCGTGGTCACTCTTGGTGGTACGATTCTTTTCTGCTCCTAGGATTGTACTTTGGAATGAATTGGAAAGGGGTAAAGCAATTTTTCTAAAAAGCCTTGATGAAGCCTCTACTGTTCTAATGGGGTAGAGCTGTTATGAAATTCCAGTTGTTGATTATTTCACAGAAAGGTAATTATTTAGTCTTTTCAGAACAAAGGAGTATGTGAAGAGAAAGTGGATGAATGTGAAATTATAGAACCTCAGCGCTTAAAGTGGCCTCATTTCTCTTAGCTCAGCTCTTTACAAATGGAGTGACTGACCCTCAGGAAGGTGTGGCGGCTCACCCACACCACCTTCTAAAGCAGAGAATATTGAATATAGTTCAGAATACTGAAACCATGCCCACCCCACCCCCAATCTGTGGAAAAAATTGTCTTCCATGAAACCAGACCCTGGTATCTAAAAAGGTTGGAGACCACCATGCTAGAGGAAATTCTGTTTAAACTGAGACTTAAAAGATAAAGAGAAATATACTAGGCAAGGAGGAAAGCTGCACAGAAAATCATTAAAGACAGAGGAGACAGCATGTGGAAGGGCCCAGTTTTGGAAAAGTGTGGGCAAATTCGAGGAACTAAAAGCTGACAGTCAGTATGGCTGGACTGAAAAGAGCAAGGTGTCCACCGAAACAGTGGGGGCCGGCTTATGCATAGCTTTCTAGATCAAATTAATCATGACGAGAATTTATTCTAAGGGCAGTGGAAAATCAGTGGAGGATTTTAAACAGGAGAGTATTATTAACAGATCTGCATTCTGAAGTGGTCAGTTTGACACCGTGGTTAAGGATAAATTGAAAAGGGTGGGAGAGGAAGCGGGTAAGCCATTCAGAATGTGATGATGGAGGCTTACTTAAGTAACAGCAATGGCAGTGTGGAGGGAGACAGGCAGACACATCTGAGAGATCTTGAAATGACATAACCAACAGACCTGTGTGACATTTACATGTGGAAAGCTGGGGGGAAAGTGGAATAAGGATCCTTTAAGGTTCTTGGTTGAAACAACCAAACGGAGAGTAATGCCACTTCCAAACTGAGGGAACGCTTGAAGAAGTAAGTTTGGTCCTTTAAGAGAAGAGGACAGGAAGGACAGCTTTGGACTCGATGCATTAAAAACCTCAGTGTCCATCAAGATGGTAATGGATTAATATATTCCGACAGTTTTTACAATGGAACACCCTGCAGCATGTACAAATGAGGAGCTATAAGAAAAAATAAGAAATGGTCTCCAGGTAAATGAAAAAAAAGCAAAGTACAGAACACAGGGTAGAGTGTGGTACCATTTTTTTTTTTAATTAATGTGTGTATGTGCTTGTTCACTTATGTAAGCATAAAAACAGAAGAATATAAAAGAAATTACTAACTGTGACTATCACTAAGGGATATACTGGAGACACCAGGTGGGAGAAAGTCTTACTTTTCATTGTACAACATTGTGATACTTGAATGTTTTAATATGTGTGTGAATTGCCTATTTATTGAGATTGATTTCAAATAAATACATAACTAGATGCGAAGTGCATATCTTCCTGAAAGAATGGAGGCTATAATGCTAAGAAAGTAAACAAAAGACAAAGAGAGACAATATCAAACAAATTAGAATTTCTGCCAAAAACTTTTTTTTATTCATTTATTTTTATTAGTTGGAGGCTAATTACTTTACAATATTGTAGTGGTTTTTGTCATACATTGATGTGAATCAGCCATGGATTTACATGTATTCCCTATCCCGATCCCCCCTCCCACCTCCCTCTCCACCCGATTCCTCTGGGTCTTCCCAGTGCACCAGGCCCGAGCATTTGTCTCTGCCAAAAACTTTTAACAGAATAAAACATGTTATTTTGTGCTGAAGGAAGATACCATGTAGAATTAATCTATAATTATCTTTAAAGTTTACCAAACATCAGTCTAAAGCACATGAAATTTTAAATCTTGAAAATATGAAGATAAATTGAAAAAACTAAAATCACAAGGGGAGTTATAAATTATCTCCTTTGAACAGATACAGAATAAAACCACATAAACTAAATTGAATGATAAAATTTAAAGTATTATTTACAGAAAATAATGAACTTTGTAAACTACAGTCTATCCATCCCTTTCAAATAAACAAGGAACTCTCACCAAAGTAAAAATTATATAGGATCCATTCCTTTCCCATAATGCAGAAAAATCATCAATTAATATTTGGAAAGCAATCACTAGGAAATTAAAAATCCATCTCTGAGAGATCATTTAAATTGCAATTACATGTTGTTTAGAAAAATAACAGCAGTGACACAGTGAAAACATTACATAAAAAAACCCAGTGGGGTATGACTAAAATTGTGTTCAGAATATCAAAAGCCTTAAATGCTTTCATTATTTAAGAGGAAGAGATAATAACAAAAATGAATAAATTTAGATCAAACTCAAAAAGTTAAATGAAAGCAAGAAAAGAAAATCTAAGGCAACATTTATCAAGTTGTTTGTTATTAAATATGAATGAATCCCCTAGGTTCAGATGTAACACACCACACACACAGTCACATATTAAAGAGGAATGAGAACGTTCCATCCTTACATAGTTTGTGAAACTTTACTTGTATACCCTCTCAGTTAAACACCAATACAGGGCTGTCCTGGTGGTCCAGTGGTAAAGAATCCACCTGCCAGGGCAGGGAACACAGGTTTGACCCCTCATCCAGGAAGATCCTACACATCTCGGAGTAACTAAGCCCATATACCACAACTACTGAGCCCAAGCACCCTGGAGCCTGTGCTCTGCAAAGGAGAAGCCGCTGCAGTGAGAAGTCTGCGCACAGTAACTAGAGAGTAGCCCCCACTCACCGCAACGAGAGAAAAGCCCACACAGCAACAAAGACCCAGCACAGCCAAACATAAAATAAATAAACAAAATTATTTTAAAAATCACCAATGTGCATTAGCGTGTTGAAGTTGTGTAAATGTTTACCTTTAAACAAGAGACTGTTTAATTTTGTACAACTTTACTATCACAATATTGAGATCATCTTATGGTGGGGTAAAGTATAAACTGGATGATTTTGTGAAGATAAACTTGTCAATATGTGTCTAAAGACAAAGAATTTAATTGACAATTTGACTTCTGGGTAAATATTCTAAAGAAACAATCCTAGAGATGTACAAATACCTACCTAAAAGGATTTTCGAAAGAATTATTTTGATGGTGAACATTAGAAAACTTTGAATGTGCAACATTGGAAGAGCAGTGACTAATTTCTGGATCAGTCATATAGTAACATCTTCAGCAGCATTTATTATAAATTCATGCTGAGGATTTAATTACTGGCAAGTGGGAGAGCAGCTTATAAACACAGTGTATAGAGTCCCAATTTTGTAAAATGCCTTGGCTACTTTCAAAAACAAAACTGCCATGAATAAGATTCAGAGATTTCCAAATATAGTTATCTTTGATACTAGGAGAACAAGCTCCTGGTTCTAACTCTGTTTAGCTATATGACTTGGAAAAATTTATCTTCCCCTCTGGATCTGTCTGTTCATCTGAGAGGGATAACTTAAAGTAGCCCTTCCAGGTCTTAAATACCGTGATTCTTTTATTCTATGCCTTCAAAATGATAAAGTCATTTTAGGTACCTACTGTAAATTCAGATATAAGTACTTATATTTTGTGAATGCCTATTTCATGCAAATCACTACTATAAAGATAACTCAAAGGCTCTGACATGATTATCCTAAAGCTAAGGTAAATTAATAATCAATACACATGAATCAATTTTCATCTTATGGCAAAGGCAGAAAGCAAAGAATGTAAATCCATAAAACCACCTACTGTTTCAGAAATTTTATTTTGCAGATAAAGCCAAGACCAAACATGAGTTCTGTTTATTTCACATCATAGTTTTAATCATATTTGCTTCATCCTTCAACTTTCAGGTTATCTTAATTTGTGCATGTATGCTAAGTCACTTCAGTCATGTTTGACTCTTTGCAACCCTATGAACTGTAGCCTGCCAGGCTCCTCTGTCCGTGGGATTCTCCAGGCAAGAATACTGGAGTGGGTTGCCATTTCCTCCTCTAGGGGATCTTCCCCACCCAGGGATCTAACCTCCATGTCTTATGTCTCCTGCATTGGCAGGCTAGTTCCTTACCACTGGTGCCACCTGAAGCCCTATCTTAATTCAGCCAACATCTAATTGTTATAACTTTCCTATGCACATGGTATGTTAATTTAGGGAACTCTGCAGCCATTTCCCTTCAAAATGATTTTTTTTTCATTTTCTAAGAATAAGCATTTCTAGACTTTTAATTAAAGCCTCCCAAATGCAAAACATACTTTGATTCTTTCTCTTTTATTCTTTTCCTTTCTTTCTTTCCCCTTCATGTCTTTACTTCTTAGCTCAAGTTTCAATGTTCAGTTTCTAGGATCTCAACATTCTACAATGAATAGGTCATTTTCCTTTGAATTTGTAAGTTCAAGGTAAATGGCACTGCATTCCAGGCCGTGGAGATGTAATTTTCTCCAGGCTGGCTAACTAGGTATGGGGAACTGGGAGTCAGGAGACCTGGCTCCAGTCTCTGTCCTGCAGTATGTGACTATGTGCAAGTCACTTCCCACACCAGATCTCAACGTTCTCATTGGTTACATCACACAAAAAGGAAATGGAGGGGGAGAAAACTTCTTCCAGGAATTGCAAGCTGGGGATGCTTTCAAGAAACAAGCAGGGACTTCCCTGGTGGCCCAGAGGTTAAGAATTCACTCACAATGTAGGGAGTGTGGGTTCAATGCCATGGGGTGTGGCCAAAAATTAAATAAATAAATAAAATGAATGGCTATAAAAAAAAAAAAAAAAGCCAAGCAGGTAACACAGTGAATGAACTGGCCAGGTGAGTACCAGGACAAAATGGAAGGGTTCATGCCTCATCTTCAAGAGCAGCTGTGACTCAGCTTCAGCCCCTAAATCCAGTGCTGTATCTGATTTTTTTCTCCAGGGATGCTAGAAATGTGGGGTTTTATATGAAATCTCCCAATTATTAAATGTTAACTATTAATTCCATATTTTAACTTGGTAGCTCCATCCATGGGGTTTTCCAGGCAAGGATACTGGAGTGGGTTGCCGTTTCCTTCTCCAGGGGATCTTCCCGACTCAGGGTTCGAACCCAGGTCTCCCACACTGCAGGCAGACTCTTTACCATCAGAGCCGCCAGGGAAGCCCCTTAACTTGGTACAGACAGACACAAACGTCGACAGCCTGAATTCTTTCTGTAAGACAACAGTTGGCCACTTCTAATCCAGAAGACTATCAAGTCCATACTAGTAAGAAGATGCCAACTTCACAGACTTGTTCATTTCGTCATGTGGTGCACAGCTCTTGTCACCATCAGTAACAAATCTGCATGAAGCAACTACTGTCAACAGGGCACATGCTTGTCACTGGCCAAGCAACACAAGCATAGACCTCCAGCCAAGCTCTAATGGACACAAATACCCAGGAAATTTCCTCCTTTAAGTATAACTTGCCTGTCTCCTCCTTTTCAAAAACTTCCCTGTCTTCTGCCCCCATCATGTCCCAACCCAAGCAGAAGAAACACCTCTCTCTTTTACCTACTTATAGTATGTGGCACAAAGCCCTTTCAGACCTTATTACACCTTATTATAATTCTTTCTTTCCGTGTCTGCTGTTCTCAATAGGCTGTGAGCTCACCAAGGGCAAGAAAGTACCATTTTCCTTTTGTATCTACATTGTTTCATTTAGGACCTGTCACACTCTTTACAAACAGATATATTGTCAGGTTAGGAATGCAGAACACACATGGTCTGGGCTGGGTGCCCAGCATCCTTGAGAAATGCAGCGTTCAGAGGAAGCTCCATTCCTCGAGCTGAAAGAAGAAAGAATGGTTTTGTGGAAGAGATGCAGGTAAGCAGAGCGCACACCCAGAGCCTACAGGAGGCAATCTGAGAACAGAAGCGGGGCTCTCTTCTCCTCTCTGGAGTGACCAACGTCATGGGGCAGGTTTAACCAAGATGCATCCAGGGTCTCTTTTCTCCAAAATGCAGGAAAATTGTTATGGAACCTCCAATTCTATAGCTTATGGAAACTATGAAGCATTCTTATGACAGCTCAGGAAGTTTTGACCCTCAGGACTACCTCCTCCTCGGGGTTTCAGCTTCACGTGCACTTTGAATGTTAATCACCACGAGGACCCAGACACGAGGCCAGATCCTTCTCTATTATCTACATACACATCCCTCCTCCATCCACACTATCACAGATGCCTCACGCAAGGCTCAAGTCAACGTGACCAAACTTGCTCAGGATCCGGGAGGGAGACAGATGAACTGGTCATATGACAGCGAGAGAAACCACCCAGGTCCCACGGGAGCTTCCTTGCCATCACCTCCTTCTCTGAGAGGCTTTGTTTTGCTGCAGCCAGTCAAGTCCTCACGTGCACAAAAGCCACATCTAACTGCAACAACATTGTCCACTGTGCACACAGCCTCCTGCCACCCAGAACCAGGACCCAGTACTTCCATTCCCTTTTTTTGATCTCTGCTCCCTTTCATGGCTCAAGCCGCTGCCAGCTTCCATGGCACATGGGGTCTCATTCTCAGCCCAGGGGCGTGTCACAGACTGTTCCAAGCAAAGGTAGCTTCCTTCATAGGAAGGTTTCTGCTGCTGGCATCGCCTCAGGCTGAGTCACAGAGCCTACAGGAAATCTGACTCCTGGTCCCATCAACAGCCCATCCAGCAAGCAGTTAGCACAGTCCTCACCTTGTAACACTTAGGATGGCAAAGTCAGCCATGAGTTCATGGTCAACTGGACAGAAGGCAAATTATAGAAGTCAGGGTCTCTCTCTTTGGTTTTCCAGAGCTGTTCAGGGGGGGTAACAGGGAGGCTATGAAGTCACCTCTTTTCTTGAGACCAGATTGGAAGAAAGGGACAAGGTTTTCTGAGACAGATTCAAAGGAGGGAAAACTTGAGGGACTTCAGAATAAACTCAGCATATCTTTTGGCCTTCCTGTGGGAATGAACATGAAATCTAAAATTCCCTGATCAGGTGTTCCCTCATCAGGAAAGCATCTTTTCAACCCCAGGCCCAAATTTGACCCAAGGGCAGCCCCCAGAGGCTGGGAGGCTAGCATAAGAGCCTCACTTTGCACTTGACTCTGAGCAAGGGCTCCTTGCTCTAGGGCCTCACATAGAAACATAAACATCTGCATTAGCCACTGCAGTTCCTTTTTGTTTTAATCCATTTTCTAAGCTAATGCAGTGTTTTCAATATGATCCCACAGGGTCTTGGCATGGGAAGGGCCATGATGTCATATTCCAAGTATTCATTATGATTCTAATATGTGAGGGGAAATGGCCAATTCTTTTCTGGCTCTGTGTGTGATGGCAGTATGCACATTCTCTATCCCTTTAGGAGTAAATCAAGATGAAAAAGACCTATAATTTCCCCAAGAGGGCTGCAGCAGACAGCCCACATAAATTAGGAGTTGCTTCCTTGGAGGATATATAAACTTGGTAATTATTTTTAGGAGTAGATAACAGTGATCAAAGTCAAGAGTTCTATTGATAGAAAAGAGGGAAAGAGAGGCAGAGAAAGAGACGGAGCTATAAGGCAATGGAATCCATCTCAGGAATTTTGATTCCTGGATGTATTTCTCAGAAGTGAGGTTAGGAGACAGCGGGGAGCCAGAGGAAGGGAGAAACATGAATATCTTCCGTGTGGGCTGGTTCACAAATGGGTCCCTAGAGTCACAGACACTTCATTCTGGAAGAAACTGAGGCCCAGGGACAGGAGGTAACTTGGCTGCATCTCTCTAGTGAGTTTTGCCAGAATAAAGATGAGGAAATGTGTCTTCCAGTCTTCAGTTCCTAGCGGTCAACTGTTTACCTTCAGTCGAGCCCTTGGAGCTGTGTGTTTTCAGAAGTACAAACCGGTGGGGCCTGCTTAAGTCATTTTTGTTGTTTAGTTGCTCAGTGGTGCCCCACTCTCTGTGACACCATGGACTGCAGCCCGCCAGGCTCCTCTGTCCATGGGATTCTCCAGGCAAGAATACTGGAGTGGGTTGCCATGTCCTCCTCCAGGGGATCTTCCCCACCCAGGGGTTGAACCCACATGTCTTAGGTCTCCTGCTTTGACACACAAATTCTTCACTACTAGAGCCACCTGGAAAGCCCACCAAAACTTCTACTTAAGTTCTCTTCTTACTACCATTCCTTCAAATAAAGTAATTTGGTATCCTTCCCCACCCCAAAAAAGGAAAGGAATCCTAGAGTGGTTTGCCATTTCCTCTCCAGGGAATCTTCCTGACCTAGGGATTGAACCTGCGTCTCTTACTTTGCCAGACAGATTCTTTACTGCTGAGCCACTAAGTAAGCGTTAGTTGCTCAGTCGTGCCCAACTCTTTGCGACCCCATGGACTGCAGCCCACCAGGCTCCTGTGTCCATGAGATTTTCCGGGCAAGGGTACTGAAGTGGGTTGCCAGCCACTAGGGAAGCCCAAAGTTGTTTTTACTGTAACTTAACTAAGAGAGCTGCCTACTGGAGACCTACTTGGACTCCGGCTTTTTGCCACTACTTAAAACAAGCCTGGGAGGGAATTTCCCCTCAGGAGTCATGGGGGATGGAGGGGTGGGAAGACTTTCAGGATGCAGGATCAGAAGGTCAGGATGCTAGCTCAGACCTCCCTGCCCTTTGTTCAGGGAGACTTGGTTTCCTTGTCAAGATGAATAAGCCTAGCCTGGCTCACAGAGTCCAGTGCGGATCAAGCCAGATGAAGAAGGGAGAAGTGCTCATTGACTGTAAAGTGTGAAATACATTGTGTGGTATTGACAGTGTGACTCTTATGATTAACAGCCCAATGGGGGAGGTCTTCCAAATGAGTGTGGGAGGCATCGCCTAGGGCTTTGTGGTCATTTGTGCTTGCCACTTGGAAACCGAGAGACAACGGAGATCCAGACATCAAACCCTTCCCCAGAAGGGACACAAAGGACCTGGAAGCCTGGATGGATGGGTAAGCAGGCTGGGGCAGTATTATCAGATTATGCAGAACCTCCACAGCCAGCTTCAGGGCATGTCAACCTCCAGACACCAGACACACAGCGGGAACACAGCTCACTCGATTTAAAAAGCATCACAAAAGGCAAAAATCACACAGCGTTGACTTTTATCTCCAAAGTCCCAACTCAGTAGGTCTTAACGATCCAAATTCTTTTTTAGGGTTGGAACAGGGAGGAGCCCGTTGAAATAGTTAGCTGGTCTTTCAGCCCATATTGTCCCAATAGTATAGAAGCACACCCAGAGAGCTGAGAGGTTCACACTGCCCTGTGCCCTGGAGACTGGCTGGTCTGAACAGGTAGATAGGTCACGTTTCCCATCCTATGCGACTCAGGATGAGCTCATTGACGAGGAGGGTGAGCAACAATCCCTCCACCACTTAGATAGCTCCCTTTCTCTCCCTGCCTCCCTCTCACGTGTGTAATTAAATTAGCCCATGTGATGTGACGCCTCCGAACAGTTTGGAGCTCTGGCCCACTCTCACTATAGAGGTCATTCCCCTCAACTGTGTTTATAACTGAGGTTCCCTCAAGCCCCCAAATGTGCGCCATGATGGGCTTAATCAGCAGGATCAGGCATCGTCAGCTGATCATGGGCCGGGGGGAGGGGTGGGGGGGCTCCAAAGAACCAGCTGGGATCTGTCTGTCTCCAGACCCTGCAGGAGTCCTGTGGCAGAACTTCTATCAAACTCTCAGCAAAGGACCAAGAGGAACATATTGGAAATGACTCCATGGAGGCCCTTCTCTTATTTCCTTGATCTGTGGACATGAGCTGTCTAGCCTAGGGTAATTCCTCTCCTTTCTGTGCTCAGTCGCTCAGTAACGTCTGACTCTCTGAGACCCCATGGACTGTAGCCCACCAGGCTCCTCTGTCCATGAGGCCCTCCAGGCAAGAATTCTAGAGTGGGTTACCATTTCCTTCTCCAGGGGATCTTCCCAACCCAAGTTCTCTTGCAACAAGTCTCCTACATTGGCAGGCAGATTCTTTACCACTGTGCCACTTGGGGGGCCTGGGGAAGTCCCCCAAAGTAGTGGATGCTAATACATATTCTTCACATTTTTAGAAATATTCAAAATGTAAATAATATATTTTTTAAAATTCATGTGCCTTACCATTCATTCAATAAACATGATTTGTTTGAAAACAGTTCACAAAAGTTCAATTTACCAGAATTCTATACCTATTACCTGCCTATTTATTTCAGTCTTAAATCTGACTTTATATTAAAAGCAGTAGTTTACCTTTTTCGCAACGGGTTTGCCGCCAGGACACAGGTGTCGTGAAAACCACCGTTAAACCTAAGCCAAAATGGGAAAAGAGAAGACCCACATCAACATCGTTGTCATTGGGCACGTAGATTCAGGGAAGTCTACCACGACTGGCCATCTGATCTACAAATGTGGCGGGATCGACAAGAGAACAATTGAGAAGTTCGAGAAGGAGGCTGCCGAGATGGGAAAGGGCTCCTTCAAATATGCCTGGGTCTTGGACAAACTGAAAGCTGAACGTGAGCGTGGTATCACCATTGATATCTCCCTGTGGAAATTTGAGACCAGCAAGTACTATGTTACCATCATTGATGCCCCAGGACACAGAGACTTCATCAAAAACATGATTACAGGCACATCCCAGGCTGACTGTGCTGTCCTGATTGTTGCTGCTGGTGTTGGTGAATTTGAAGCCGGTATCTCCAAGAACGGGCAGACCCGTGAGCATGCCCTTCTGGCTTACACTCTGGGTGTGAAACAACTAATTGTTGGAGTTAACAAAATGGATTCCACTGAGCCACCCTACAGCCAGAAGAGATACGAGGAAATTGTTAAGGAAGTCAGCACCTATATTAAGAAAATTGGCTACAACCCCGACACAGTAGCATTTGTGCCAATTTCTGGCTGGAATGGTGACAACATGCTGGAGCCAAGTGCTAACATGCCATGGTTCAAGGGATGGAAAGTCACCCGTAAGGACGGCAACGCCAGTGGAACCACCCTGCTTGAAGCTCTGGATTGCATCCTGCCACCAACTCGCCCAACTGACAAACCCTTGCGTTTGCCTCTCCAGGATGTCTACAAAATTGGTGGTATTGGTACTGTCCCTGTGGGTCGTGTGGAGACTGGTGTTCTCAAACCTGGCATGGTGGTCACCTTTGCTCCAGTCAATGTAACAACTGAAGTGAAGTCTGTAGAAATGCACCATGAAGCATTGAGTGAAGCCCTTCCTGGAGACAATGTGGGCTTCAATGTCAAGAACGTGTCTGTCAAAGATGTCCGTCGTGGCAATGTGGCTGGTGACAGCAAAAATGATCCACCCATGGAAGCTGCTGGCTTCACAGCTCAGGTGATTATTTTGAACCATCCAGGCCAAATCAGTGCTGGATATGCACCTGTGCTGGATTGTCACACAGCTCACATCGCTTGCAAGTTTGCTGAGCTGAAGGAGAAGATTGATTGTCGTTCTGGGAAAAAGCTGGAAGATGGCCCTAAATTCTTGAAATCTGGTGACGCTGCCATTGTTGATATGGTTCCTGGCAAGCCCATGTGCGTCGAGAGCTTCTCTGATTATCCTCCCCTGGGCCATTTTGCTGTGCGTGACATGAGACAGACAGTTGCTGTGGGTGTCATCAAGGCAGTGGACAAGAAGGCAGCTGGAGCTGGCAAGGTCACCAAGTCTGGCCAGAAAGCTCAGAAGGCTAAATGAATATTATCCCCAACACCTGCCACCCCAGTCTTAATCAGTGGTGGAAGAACGGTCTCAGAACTGTTTGTCTCAATTGGCCATTTAAGTTTGATAGTAAAAGACTGGTTAATGATAACAATGCATCGTAAAACCTTCAGAAGGAAAGGAGAATGTTTTTGTGGACCATATGTTTTGTGTGTGGCAGTTTAAGTTATTAGTTTTTAAAATCAGTACTTTTTAATGAAAACAACTTGACCAAAAATCTGTCACAGAATTTGAGACCCATTAAAAAAAGTTTAATGAGAAACCTGTGTCTTCTTTTGGTCAACACTGTAACTCCCTATAGTACTACTTTGGTAAGAGTTGCTCATAAGCTATTTCTGGTAAAACAATTTTCAAATTATGCGTTTGTATTTCTAGGGTGGAGCTTCAGGTTTGTTAACCTTGTGTTGAGAGAACTCATCTGTTTTAATAACATCTTAAGCATTGGTGCAACACTTTCTAGATTAGGACAGATGAGCAAAGTAACTTTTATATGTAAGCTAGTTTGTAAGGTCAGATTCTATAGTATAAAAGCTCCTGTTGCATATAAAATTTTATGGTTACATAAATAAGTAAATATGTCAGTTTCCCAGTTATGAGGATGTGCATTCACATTTATAATAAGTAGTTAATCTAAAATGTGAGGCTTAAACAGTATTGAGTACTGCCCTGCTAGAGTTAATTGTATACAGGTTCTAGGAAAAATAAAAGATGCTGGAGGCTAAAAAAA